>NW_022196914.1:78441443-78443867 GCF_008632895.1 Mastomys coucha | reverse complement strand
TCTCTCTCTTCTTTCTTCCTGCTTCCTGTGAATCCAAATGGAGAACATTCAGCTACTTCAGCATGTTACCTTGCTCTCCATCACGGTGATAATAGACCAAACCTCTGAAGATGATTTCATCCTCAGTTATGCCCTAGTTACATGCTTTTTAAAACAAGTGTTGCCATGGTCATGGTGCATTTTCACAGTAATAAAACACTGGCTAAGACACTTTCTATGTAGTACAAAATTTCAGATAGAATAATAGTAAGAATGAATTTCTCCTGAACACACACAGACCTATATCCAAAGCCTAAATATTTAATCAGTTCTTACTAACTCGAGGACTTTGAAAACATTTAGAGATCTGTTATCAGGTCTGACACTAGAGCCTTCCAGAGAATGATTATTCAGTGGTTATTCTTCATATGAACTATGGTGTAAACCATATGAACTTATGTTTAGGAAAACAACTAGCAATTCCTGCCCCTTCAAGAAAAAAAAGTCCAGATCATATAAATTACCTCATAACAGTAATAGAATAAGGACAACATTTAATTTCTAAGATACCACTGGCATTACAGTACATGAATTCTATAAGATGGCAAGACAGTATAATTTGTATCACACATACTAAAATATAAAGGGATATCTTGGTAAAAGAATATAGCTCAAGCCTGTGAGACCATTGAAATCTACAAGCTGCCACTACTGGGGATGAGCCTCACCATCTGAGTATGTACTGTGCACAAGTCAGTTGCAAAGTATTTCAAAATAGGCCTTCTAATTTTAGAATCCTGTTCTAAAATAGCAATTTGTGAAGATATCCAGCTGGAGTTATCTACTGAATTTCAATTTAAATGAACAGCTTGGCTAAGATACCATAAAGTAGGTTACCTCAAGATGTGTGCTTGAAATCTTTCATACACCAAATGGCCTTGACATGGATAGAAGTTTTACACGTGGGGGAAGACAATGTCAAGTCATTTTAGAAGATGAAGTTTCTTCTGCACATGCCTTTTTTCCATGTTCCCATACATACTTGGAAGTTTCTTTTGCATCACACTAAGGATGAAAAATCCTCTGTGGTATACTATTCCCACACTACATTTCTCTCTGTGCCCTTTGCTGGAAAATGTTGTTCAGGATGTTCTCTGAGATGAATGAGCCAAGAAATTAGCTCATGGCCCTTTCTGGTAATAAGTACACTAGCTAAAGCTCATCTGACATATGGAAATGAAAACCTCATTACTTCCTTAAAGTTCCCTGGGGTGCATCTTTATAATTTACTTAGGAAGAAAGTCTGGAATTGAAATTCTTAGAAGATCAGTCTTTTAATTGCCCCCAAGACCAGCCAAGTCTGGTTTTCCAGGGCCATTATCATCTTAGACAATTGCACTTAATTCCATAGTAAGTCAATGATTGTTATTCATGCCTAATGATAGCTTTGAAGAAGTAATATAAATAATATGATAATAATATATGTGTTATGTTACAGAGTATAATAACTTATAAATATTTTTCACACATTCTGTAGAACAATAGCTATTTCTCATGAAGGGTAAATTTAAAATTTAAACTCCTTTCATTTTAAGAAAATACTTTTAAGATGCAAAGGCAGATGGTTCTAACTGACTGCTATCATTATGCAACTTGATAATTTTCACATTGGTTAATAACACATAATAATAGTGGTAATCATGATGACAAAATGGATACTTAGCCACATCAAGAAACACGACTGAGCTTAAGTTAACTCTATAGAGAGTCAGTGCCAGGGGAATCCACTTCCCCAAGAAATTTGAGTCATGTATAACTTATGCATATGAACACAATATTCATTTATTATCTGTCATGGCTGTTAAAACAATTTTTTGTTATTACATTTAATCAGTCTGTAACAGAAAAATATGTTTACTTTATATCATCTGGAAGCTTGGTTGTAAAACCAAGATAATATTATAGGAATATTATCCAATTTGGGATTACAACTTGTACCCCAAGTGAGATTTGGACTCAAATCCTCAATAAATCAATGAAAAGATCAAAATTTAAAAAAGGTAAGCAGAAAATGGAGTTTTATTAAATATGGCCACACTGGGAAGACAGACAAAGAGACCCAACAAAGCTCTCGAGTCCCCAAGATACTGAAGTGAGATTAAAGTCTAAACAGCCTGTCAAGGATATAAATGTTTAAAGAGTCCTGGTTAAGCTATGGTCCCACCCATAATTGACTCATCCTTGTTTGGGCTTAAGTCTCATCCTGCCAGGTGGTCTGACAAGTTGTTAAAACTGTGAGAAGGGCTAGGACCCTTCTCTTCTCCATATTAGCATTCCTTCTAGGCTCCACCCTACAGTCACCTAGCAACAGCCAGGTAGGAGCCTGGCTTGCTATAAAAAGACTGCATACTCTCTCTCTGTCTCTCTCTCTCTCTGTCTCTCTCT
>NW_022196914.1:78400930-78441433 GCF_008632895.1 Mastomys coucha | reverse complement strand
TCTCTCTCTCTCTCTCTCTCTCTCTCTCTCTCTCTCTCCACCCTTTTCTGGACCACTTCTCATTCCCTCCTCCCCCCAAAATCTCATTTTATACTAGACCTGTATACTTGGGGCTCTGGGGGGGCACTCCTCAAGCACATGCCCGCTAAGGCACCCTCTCTCTCTGCATCATACTGCATTTTACAAAACATATCATTGGCACTGAGACCTGGGTTGAAAGGTTCTTGGTCTTGCCACTGCATGGACTTTCCAGCTGTTGGATTGCTATATCTCTTCATCTGAATACTGCCCAACTGGTAAGCTACCCACCCCTGATTCCATGGGAGGGCTGTCGAGCTCCCAGCCACCCTCTGGTATCCTTGAGGATGGAGGTATTCAGTCTCCATGACTGGCCCTTCTTGCTGAACCTCCCCACTTAGGATGTCTTACTTTGCCTGAGATCTCTTTCTTCTCCAGACACTGTTCCTCTCTCATTGCTCAAGAATCTCAGTACTGAGTGACTGGTCTCCCTAGGGCACTGCCTCTCAGTCCCTAGTTACCTCATGATGACCAGGTAATCTACCCGGTGCTGTTGGATCTGTTATTAAATCTATCTTTGGAATGCCCCTAGAAATAGAATAATAAATTTTATTCTTAATGTGTATGTCTTTCCTCTTATTTCTAGGCTCCTGACTGGGATGCCTCCTGGATGGACTTAAAAGCTTCAACATTTACACACTAAATTGGCCCCGATATCCACTAGATACTAATGGCCACTTAACAACACTGTCAAAACTTTCACAACTCTTGACCGTGATCTGGAAAATGGAAGGTTTCCTATGTTCAGTCTTTTTCCTACCTTTGTTCCAGACCACTTTATTCCTCTTATTCCCCAACTCAGTTCCTATCCTTGATCCAGCTAGCTCACTCACTGCTCCATACACTTTCAGTTCTAAAAACACTCTCCAGATTTTGTTTCTGACTTAACTCATTCTCATTCTCATTCTCACTCACTTCTTGGTACCTAACTCTGCTGCACTGCTGCTGCCAGCTGTTTGCTACAGTGGGCAGTCTTAAACTTCTACTTCCTAGAAAATTTTTATCTCTGATTTCTTTCCATTCTAGTTCACACCAGCTCAAAGCCAGCTGTGGCAGGAAAAGGAGCAGATGGTTATTAGATCCTTGCTCACACAAGCAGCAGAGCTGCATCATGTGCCAACCTCAGACCTGCCACATAGCTTGGATCTGCGCAGGCAGAGGCTGCCTGCAGTGATGGGGTGGAATTGTACCTTCAGTACTATCTTAGCTAAAGGCAGTCACAGGGCTGGCTATAACATCAGTGCCATGTTGGTTGAAGGCAGACATATGACTATCTGCCATCTTTATTATGGGCAGTCCTGCTGTATGTAGGAGAACAACCTGACTTAAGGTCTCCAAAGATATTTTTCAACTAAGATAATATTTTTATATAGTTTCTTTCCTGCTTCGGTAAATAGCAATTTAATTTAATACTACTTTAAAGATTTACAACAACAAAAAGGTTAAAGATCACTGCCTTAAAGATATGTTTAATTAAAACAGACACAAATTGTCTAATTTAATAGATACCAGCTCTCAATCTTGTCAGAAATCTACTAAATACGACCCTAAATGGTTAAGCTTATTATGACAGAGACTCCTAAATCTGAGTAGTAGCCCCCTACCCAAAAGTCTTTAAGAAGATATGGGCACAACTACAAAGGACTCTGGATTGTGATATGATAACCACTGAAAAAGACTGCCCCACTGCCTTGTCCACTATCATGGCTTGGCCTAAACTGTGGACAAACAGGACATCCAGAGAATTAAATGTCTCATATTGCCTAATATAAGGTGAATCATTTCTCTCATGTTCTCATGGAAAAGCCTCTTCTGGGCCTGATAGCCAGATTGCCTCTGTGCAAGCTTCGATGGAAACCACAAGGACCTGGGAGAACTGTTTAGGTAGTAGACTATAGGCCAACCTCTGTCTTTTTAATTAATATATAACATCTAGATTATAATTTATTCTTCCCAGATTTCTTATTACACTGAAAGCTAAGTTAACCTCAGTTTGACAGCTAGAAAACAGACAACTAGCTCCTTATCCTAAGGTAATCCACTACAGAATTAGCTCATTAGTCAATTTGTTAGCTAGTTAAGACTACCATATCTCTTATCAAAAAGACAGACAGATTTTCTCTGCTCACAGGTTTCATGATAAAGGATACAGAAGTTCAGATGTAATCTTCTACTTTCTATCTAAAAAAACTCAGTTTACAGTGACTAAATGCTTCATATTTCTCATCCTTGCTATGCCACTGTTACATTGAGACCTCAAAAGTTCAAAATCCTAACAATGACCAATGGAGTACTTATAAATTAACCTAACTCTAATAAACATTCTATTATAGAGATCCTCTTTTATAATTAGAAGTTCAAACTTTAGATTTCCTTTGATTGTTTTTTAACTGTAGGCTTAAAGTGTTTCTAATGCTAAGTCTATATACTATCAACTCTCACAGTATAAAATTAAGTTTATTTTGCTTGTCTTTTAACTATAGACAAGGTATTTCTCATGCTAAATTTATATGATCAACTATCATATTCACAAGGTCAAAATTTTGAGTTTCTTTTGACTGTCTTTTAAATGTCAATTTAAAAATGTTTCTCATTTTGCTAGTTTTATATACATACGTTCAGTCTTCTAGATAGAATTTTAAAAAAAGCCCTTCTTGTTCCTTCTGCTCCACAAAGATTTTTGTCTTCCCTAAGCTCACATTAGTGACTGTTCATGCTGATAATGAATTTATCTCTTCTATAAACTTATAAGCTCCAGGAAACACACTCAGAACTACTTTTCATGGACCAAATAGACTCCATCTGGATAAGTACTCTTGCCAAACAATAGCCTAAGCTCCTACCTGTTGCCTATTTCAGAGGGTGGGATTGCTCCTCTATTCACTCGTTTTGGAACTCCTCTCACCTCAACCACCAAGACCTAAGGGTTTCAAATGTACACCTAAGGAAAAAAACTACTTAACTTTATTTTCTGCCTTTAATACATATGGATTTCAGCATCTTCCAAAGTTCAGGCGTACATCTACATCTAGAAGGAGCTACAGAGAAGCAACCCACAGATGAACTCCATCTGTTCTTATAAACTTCTCTACTGGACCTGCACCATCCTACTTGCAGATGGTCCCACAGACACTAGACAGCAAGGAAACAGCCAACTCTAAGAATTAAACAACATCCCTATCACAAGTTTCTTAGGATTCCAAGAGACATGTCACCCCAAAGTCTGGAGGAAACAACTGAAGATCAACATGACCCTATTCTTACTTCATCATCACCTCTTTCTAGTTTCTTATTTTTAATTAAACTAAAATGTAGGAATATTTATGCATGTTAGCATTCCTTCTACGGTCTACTTAATTACCTAGCAACAGCCAGGTAGGAACCTGGCTTGCTATATAAAGATTATTTGACCTCTCTCACTCTTTTGACCCCAACCTGTCTCTCTGGCTTCTCTCTGGTCATCTCTCTCTCCTTCCCTCTTCTCTCCTCTCCCTCCACCAGTTTTTACCAATCCTTTTCCTCCCTCTCCCTCTTCCTCTCTCTCTCCCTCTCTCTCTCCCTCTCCCTCCCTCTCTCTCTCTGTCTCCTTCCCTTCCTCTCTCTCTCTCTCTCTTTCTGTCTTTCCATCTCCATCTCTGTCCTCTCTCTTTCTCTGCCTCTACTCCCTTCTCAACCCTCCTTCCTATGCACCCAAATAAGCTTCATTTTATACTAGATCCTTTGTATGACTGATATCTGGAGGAAAAAGGATGGCTCAGCATGGGTCCGTTAAGGCACCCATCCTCCTCCCACTGCATCATGCTGCATTTTACAAAACATATCAAAAAGACATACATGCCTCTTTAGAATATCTTCATTTCTGCTAGACTAGTTATGTTTCTGTCTTAGCACCTGAATCTTGTGGTGGAATATATTTATGTCTTGGGGAAAAATAATAAACAGAATGCAAGAGACCAAAGTGAGAACATATTTAGTTCCAAATAGCCATAGAGGAGAACCATTTTTAATAACCTTTTGGCTCTTTGTTACCTTTGAAATGGCAACTCCATGTCATGGTCTTTACAAAAGGTCTTGTCACAACCTAGGCTCTCATCAAGCTTATGATCCTCCTGCCTCACCTTCACACTGTTGTAGCTAAAGACTCCATCATAGAGGCTTGAGGCCAGCCCCTTGTGTAACTAGAGATTGTTTAGACAATGCAAGGAATTTCAGGAATGCAAAAGATCCAGTATGTTATCTCACACCTGCAAAGGTAATTGTCCATAAAAAGAAACTGACTTTGCTCTTACTCCTGCTTCTCTCCCTTGCCTCTTGCCCCTTTGTTCCTCCTCTCTCCCCATTCCGTTCCCCCTCTCTCCATGTGGTCATGGCTGGCCCCTACTTCTCTACTCTCTCCCCTCTGCCTTTCTCTGCTTCTGCTACCCTCTTAACTCCCCTCCTCATGCCCTAAATAAACTCTGTTCTATACAAAGAAACAAAAAAGAAAGAAACTGACTTTTGCTTTTTAAAAGCCCTGCCTCCCCTTTAAGGTTGGTGGTAGTCTCAAATTCTACCAAGGAGATTGAGTGGTCAGCTCCAACTTAGATGGAACTCTTAAATTAAACCTCAATAGAGTTTGGGTAGTCTTCCTGGTGATCTTAAATTCCACAACACCATGTGCCAGGGTTCTAGGCAAGCTTTACCATACCCAGTGGGACTTGATTTTGGTTCTATTTTCTCACAACCTATGCTTTAAGTCATGTCTAGCCACTGGTCCTCAATAAGCCAACTAAAGCAGCCAAATGAGAAGCAGAAAGCAGGAAATGATTTATTCAATGCAGTCACATTCATAGAGTGACAAAGAAAGCTAGCAAACCCCTCAACTTTGACTTGAAGATTTTGAAGACATGAGGGCCATAGGATATGGACATCTAAGCAGTCCTTCTTAAGCAGGACTTAAGTGGTCCCTCCTACCATTATTTTGGTTTCAGGCTTCTGGAAAGATTGTTTAACAAGTTGTTAGAACTGTTTTAAATCTCTCTGGAACCCTGTGCTCTCTAGTCTTGTGTCAGAATGAAACATAAACTAGAGTTGTCTGAAGATGGGGGCAGGGAGGAGTTAACTGAAAAAAAAAAGTCTCCATGGGACCCTGCTGTAGAGCATTTTCTTAACTAGTGATCAATGGGGGAGGGAGCAGCCCATTGTGGGTAGTTCCATCCCTGTGCTGGTGGTCTCGGTTCTATAAAAAAGCAGGTTGAGCAAGACATGGGAAACAAGGCCTTAAGCAGCACCCCTACATGGCCTCTGCATCAGTTCCTGCCTCAAGGATTCTACTGTAACTGAGTTCCTGACCCAACTTTCCCTCAGTATCAAATAGCAATGCAGAAGAGTAAGCTGCATAAACTCTTTCTGCCACAACTTACTCTTTGGCTGTGCCTCATCACAGGAATAGACACACCCTTTCTTTCTCCCAGCATAAAATGTCTGCAGGGAAATTCTCATTTCTTTGGGATTCATTGTTTTTATAGTATAAGTAAGTCTTTAAAATATCTTCACTTCTGTAGAAACAATAATGTACATGGCAAGAATGAAAATAAAAAATAATTTTCCATTTATATTTCCAATGAATCTTACATTGTATCTGGTGAAAATTAAAATCAGCATTGATTTTCTCATTTACATATTGAAGATAGCAAAGGAAAAATATGTATATAATGGATCTTCTTAGTAGCCTGAGATTGTTCAAAGTAGATTTAAATATGGAAAATACTCATCATAAAAGGTATACATCTTGTTTATATGCCTATAAATGTCACCAGTTCTTCAATGTATTTAAAATACCTAAACCCTGTATTATTGTTCTCTTAGGTCTTACTGTTTTATCTTTAGACATAATTTCATGAAACTAGAAAAAAAAACAAGCATAAAAGCAAACATATGTTGTTAAATATGAGAATTGCAAGGAGAAAGAATCCATGATTGTCCAATGAAGCAAGCTTTATTTTGTGGTGCACCTGGGATTGACCATTCCAGCTGCCTCTCCATAAGTCAGGACTTTAGAGAGCAGCCCCTTTTATAAGAGACATAAGGATCACAGGAGTGAGAGACTCTGCTATCATACATTCTTGGAAAAATATAATGACAGTGAAGGAAAAAAGGTAAGGATACCCGGTATGTGAATGTGGCTGCAAGTTTTGTGTAGGTTGGAAAACATAATTTGCAGTTTACTTAAGATCCAAGTAACTTATTCTCAATTACAAATAGAAACTTTAGCTTACAAGTACTAAGGACAGATCAAACAGGAATATATTCATGCATTCTTTTGTTAATGGCCAGCTGACTCAATTCGTCCTTCCTTTCCTGGTTAAACACAATGTCTGAATTTGATTTTCTTTCTATATTATTCCCTATGGTATGGTTTTCTAATGATGTTCCAAGGTAAAGGTCAACTCTTTTTTTTATTTTCTTTTGTTAATGTGTTCTTCTTCTATGATCTTGTGTTTTACAGATTGTAAATTCTTTCCATTGTTCTATGGTATGTTATGAGAACTGGTGAATAGCTAACTAAATTACTAACTGCCAACATTCAAATCATGTTGTGTATCTCAGGCTTGGGCTTGAGAAGGCACTCCTGCGTTTAGTCTTGGTTCCATATAGAGTTAACCTTGCAACTTCTCAGTGTTAGCTCCTGGTTTTAACTACAAACAGAAATCTTCACCTGCCCAGGACAAAGAAGAATTTATTTGTACCTTACCTGCAAACAGAAACCTTCATATGCATGGTGTATTGTTCCTGTTTTGGATTTACAAGGTCTAATTTAAAACAAAAAAACTAAACAAACAAACAAATAACAAAAAAAAAAAAAAAACCAGAGAATGAATCGGCTTCCTTTCTATCTAGAAAAAAGAAAAGGTACAGAACATCTCTCTGTCTGTGTCACTCTCTCTCACATGTGTGTTTATGTTTGTGTCTGTCTGTCTGTCTGTGGTATATGCATATGAATGTATAGGGACCGGCTCATGGAGGGAGGGTCAGGGTAGCAGGTTCTTCCTTATTACTCTATACTGCCTTGTGACATGGCAATTCACTCAAACAGAAACTCTCTCAATGTTAGCTAGAAAAGTTTGGCTGTTTGTAGATCTGCCTGTCTCTGCCCCCAACCTTCATATTGCAATTAAAAAAATGAACAGATATTCTCTGGGTTTTAACTGAATGGTGGGATTCAAACTGAAACAACTTATTCACAGAGCAAGCACACATATCCCCTGAGCCATTTACTCAGCCCCCACAGAAAATATTAAAAGAAATAAAAACAGAAGGTTACGAGGATACAGCTAGTTTATTCATAATGGAAAGTAAGAAACATTTAGGATCTTCACATGATGGTATATCTGTGAGAATTTACATATTGCAGAAGTCAGGAACAGAAGTGATTTTTTTTTTGTAAGTAAATTAAGACCTTTCAGGAGAACAACATTTAAGACTTCATAAATTTAGGAGCTAATTCTAGGTAAAGCCCCTTCCCCCTCCCCCCCACACACACCTTGTTTTGTCTTTAAAAATGAAGGTGATTTGTGTTTGATGTGTTTAATGAAAATGAAGATGATAAGTCAGTTTTTGCTTACTCCATGTCTAGAGTAGGTTAGCAACTTTTCATGTGCTGTTTTAAAATGCCATGGCCAACATTAACTTAAGGAAGAAAGAATTCTTTTGGGCTTACATTTCCAAAGATATAAAGTGCATCATGGAGGAAAGGTAAGGCACGGTGACAGGAACAGAAACCTGGGTGATCACATTCTTATCCACACACAGGAAACAGAAAACAAAACTGGAAGTGACATGAGGTTACAAACTTTTAAAATCTTCCCATTGATATATATCCTCCAACAAGGCTGTACCTCCCAAAGGTTCATAGCATCCCCACAAAGGGCCCCAACTGAGTCTTAAAACACATGATCCTATATTCTTATTATACTATTCAGAGTAATTCTGATAGTTTAAAATTTTGAATATTAATCATGAGGACTTGTATTGTTATTAATATGTAGGTATTGTTTAATCTTCATCTGTACAAACACAATCTAAAAATAGACTGTGTGTGGAGAACTCTGAGAGCTTGTGAGAAAAATCCAATAAAACAAGACAAAAGTCTTATGACCTCTGTTCACCCTAAACTTGTGTTTATTCTTGGAATTTGATCTCATACCCCTCCTGGTTTGTAGAAAATAGTATTGGGTTTGTTTCAGATTACACATTGCTGTCTACTTTTCCTATACAAAAATGTTTCCAAGCATAGCCTGCTCTTGTGATTGTATACAGTTTGAACTCATAAGAACTTTGCTCACATGGCCTTGCTTAACCCTCAGAATATAAATTGTCTGATGCTTTGAATAAAGTTGGCTATGTTATGAAACTTAGTCTGCCTCATTTTTAGGCTAGACTCTCTTAGGTTCATAACTAAAATGGTAACAATCACTGAGTTGAAGAAGATGAGAGAATGTCATACGCTAGGGGAAATTTGAAGAACAGCAGAGAGACTAAAGAGAACAAGGTAAGTTTCAGGAATGATCAGGAATTTTAATGCTTGGAACAAACATGGTTATTAGGAAGTTTGCATAAATAAGGCTGGGATTGGTAGGTAATAAAGAGTAACATAAGTCTGTCCTGGATGACATTATAGTAAGAAATCAGAAGGCAGAACCAG
Source organism: Mastomys coucha (assembly GCF_008632895.1). NCBI lineage: Eukaryota > Metazoa > Chordata > Mammalia > Rodentia > Muridae > Mastomys > Mastomys coucha. Next base: position 78,432,672 of record NW_022196914.1, on the reverse strand, counting down.
GAAAGATGGGTTTATACAGAAAATACTTCTATTTGCATATTATCAGAAAGACATTTTTAAGATTGTTTAGGAACAAAACTACGCTCTAGCTTTGAATGTTCATGACTATAACATTTATGCAAGGATTAGGTATTTGACCATTAAAGTATGTATTAGGTTGGAGTTAAAATGTAGTGGTGTAGTGTAATATATAGAACTATGAATGTCTAACCATAATTTATTTTCAAAATATTCTGCTCTGTTATGGCCAAAATTTAAGACCTCTGAAGAGGTTTACATTGGATTAAAGGAATTAATTTCTCAATGTATTAGAAATATGTAAGTACATACATACAGGGGCTCATTATATCATCATAGGTGTTCAGTGTCATTGTCAAGTCTAATAACAATGTTGGGTTTTAGCATTCTGTCTAATATAGGAATTCTTTCCTACTTTCAAGCCCAGTCCTGTAAAACTTTGATGATCTACTCATACAGAGGGAGACCATTTCATATTTTAGCAATACAAATTACTGAAAAAAAAGAAAACTCATTCATTTATGTTTTCATAGTTAACTTCTCAAAGGAAATAGAAGCTAAAGTCTTGAAACTATGTCTGGCCCATGTCATGGTTTGAATAAGAATGGTTTCCATAGGCTCAAATATTTGACTTCTTAGTCATCAGGGAGTGGCACTATTTGAGAAGAATTCAGAGGTGTCTTTTGAAGGAGGTATGGCCTTATTAGAGAAAGTGTCACTGGGGATGGGCTTTGAGGTTTCAAAAGCACAAGCCAAGCCCAGTGGCTCTCTTTTCCTGCTGCTTGCAGACTGGGATGCAGAACCCTCAGGTACATCTCCTGCACCATGTCTGCCTGCATAATGCCATGCTCTCTGCCATGAAGGTGGTGTACTAAACCTCTGAAACTGTAACTAAGGTCCTAATTACGTGTTTGCTTTCATAAGAGTTGCCTTATTACATGTTGGAGCATCTTCTGGGTATTTGCCTAGGAGTGGTATAGCTGGGTCCTCTGGAAGTACTATGTCCAATTTCCGGAGGAACTGCCAAACTGATTTCCAGAGTGGTTGTACCATTTTGCAACCCCACCAGCAATGAAGGAGTGTTCCTCTTTCTCCACAACCTGACCAGCATCTACTGTCATCTGAGTTTTTGATCTTAGCCATTCTAACTGGTATGAGGTGGAATCTCAGGGTTGCTTTGATTTGCATTTCCCTGATGACTAAGGATGTTGAACATTTCCTTAGGTGCTTCTCAGCCATTCATTCAGTATTCTTCACTTGAGAATTCTTTGTTTATCACTGTACCCCATTTTTAATAGGGTTATTTGGTTCTCTAGAGTCTAACTTTTGAGTTCTTTGAATATATTAGATATTAGCCCTCTATCAGATATAGGATTGATAAAGATATTTTCCTAATTGGTTGGTTGCTGTTTTGTCTTATTGACAGTGTTCTTTGACTTACAGAAGCTTCGTAATTTTATGAGGTCCCATTTGTCAATTCTTCATATTATAGCATAAGCTATTGGTGTTCTCTTCAGGAAATTTTCCCTAATGCCCATGTTCTCAAGGCTCTTTCCCAATTTCTTTTTTATTAGTTCCAGTGTATCTGGTTTCATATGGAGGTCCTTGATCCACTTGGACTTGACTTTTGTACAAGGAGATAGGAATGGATCGATTTGCATTCTTCTACATGCTAACTGCCAGTTGAGACATCACTATTTGCTGAAAATGCTGTCTTTTTTTTCCACTGGATGGTTTTAACTCTTTTGTTAAAGATCAAGTGACCATAAGTGTGTGGGCTCATTTCTGGGTCTTCAGAAACTGGAAACAACCCAGATGTCCCTCAACAGAGGAATGGATACAGAAAATGTGTTATGTCTACACAATGGAGTACTACTCAGGTATTAAAAACAGTGAATTTATGAAATTCTTAGGGACATGAATAGATCTGGAGAATATCATCCTGAGTGAGGTAACCCAATCACAAAAGAACACACATAGTATGTACTCTCTGATAAGTGGATATTAACCCAGAAGATCTGAATACTCAAGATACAATCCACAAAACACAAGAAACTCAAGAAGAAGGAAGATCAAAGGGTAGATACTTCATTTCTTACTAAATGGGGGAACAAAATACCCATGGAAGGAGTTGCAGAGACAAACTATGGAGCAGAGACTGAAGGAAGGACAATCCAGAGAATGTTCCACCTGGGAATCCTTCCCATATTCAATCACCAAACCCAGACACTATTGTGGATGCCAGCAAGTGCTGGCTGATAGGAGCCTGATATAGCTGTCTCCTGAGAGGCTCTGACAGTACCCCACTAATACAGAAGTAGAGGCTCATAGCCATCCATTGGACTGAGCACAGACTCACCAAAGAAGGAGCTAGAGAGAGGACCCAAGGAGTTAAAGTGTTTGCAACCCTTAGGACAAACAACAGTATGAACTAACTAGTACCCTCAGAGCTCTCAGGGACTAGACCACCAACCAAAGAGTACACATGGTGGGACTAATGGCTCCAACAGCATATATATAGCAGAGGATGGCCTAGTCGGTAATCAATGGGAGGAGAGGCCCTTGGTCCTGTGAAGGCTCTATGCCCCATCGATGGGGAATGCCAGGGCCAGGAAGCAGGAGAAGGTGGGTTGTTGAGCAGTGGGAGGAGGGAGGGAACAGGGCTTTCTTTTTTTTACATTTTTCTTTTTTTCAGAGGGGAAACCAGGCAAGGAGATATCATATGATATGTAAATAAAGAAAATATCTAATCAAAAATTAAAAAAAGAGTTGCCTTAGTCATAGTGTTTCTTCATAGCAATAGAATAGTGACTAAGACCGTCCACTAGAGGATCTTGAATCTTATATATCCTAAAATGGATGTGACTTGTAGTTTGTTTTGGTACTTGAGATTGAATCCAATATTTTGTGCATGTTGTATATGTCTTCCCGCACTGATTTATACTCCTATCTCAATATAAATGAGTTCTTGTAAATAATTTCCTCTAATAAATTTTAATTAAAATAAATGTCATTTCTTATAGATCTGACTATAACTTAAATTTTGATTGCCATTAATGATATCACCTATGCATGGTGTTACTTATAGAAATGTGTGTATATTTTATAATATGGGGCTTCTGTTATAGCCAAGTCACATGATAAATCCTCATGAGCATCAAGGTCTTCAGCTATTCTTTTCAAGGGAAAGTTTTTTTGTAAATCTCTTTAAGACTTTTTCTCTTAAATGCAAATATGTTTAGATCAGTCATGGTGGCACACATCTTCAATCTGAGTATTCAGGAGTCTGAAACAAGTCAGTGTGGATTTGAGGCCAGCCTGGTACACAGAAAGTTCTTGACCAACCAGGACTACTTAGTGAGGCCATGTCTCAAAAAACAAACAATATAAACAAAATAAACAAACAAAAATCCAAAAGAAGTAAGATTGTTGAGGCAAACCACATACATAGAGTATATAAATTAATTGCTGGCTCTTCCCATCCCAGCATGGCTATATTAGTTTTTATTCATATTATAATCCATTTCCCAGCTCTAGTTAAACAACCTTGAATGTATTAAATAAAAAAACAGCTATCTTTGAAAATACACAAAGGAAAGGTTTCTAACTTGATGCTCATATAAGATATTTTCAACATAGATACAATATTCATGACTATATGGTATGGAGACAACTGATAGAAACAAATGCAGATGTAGGCTGACACATGGGCCAAATCTGATCCACACTTTTGTGAATAAATCCTTTTTGTAATATAGCTACACTCATTCATAGGTTGCATGTGACCACTTTTGTTTATAAAGTTAAAATTGAATCATAGCAAGGTGCTTAACTCAAAATCACTGAAAAATATTTGCCTGTTGTTCCTTTAGAGCAGTGGTTCTCAACCTGTGGGTCATGACCTCTTTGAGTTAAATAACCTTTTCACAGGGTGAAAATATCTTCATATTAGATCATTCCAATATTATTCATAACAGTAACAAAATTATAGTTATAAAGTAGTAACACAAAGAATTTTATGCTTTCGGTCACCACATAAGAAACTTTACAGCATTAAGAAGGTTGAAAACTGCTGCTCTAGAGTAAAGATTTGCTGGCCTTAGTAAGATACATGAATATAAAGTATCCTATATTGACTAGGTGTTAAAGCTCTTCTTGAAAGTCTGAGAGTAATTAGTTGCTCATTATTTTCTTTAGGTGAGATTTATATAAAACTTTATATCACTTAGCAACTTATTTTGAGATGCTACAATTTACATAGGTAAATGTTTTAAGTCAGTCTACTTTATTTCCCGTATACTATGAACCAACTGGATTACCCAATATCATAGAATTCAGACCAATACGAGCAACTTAGATCAACAGGGAGAATATTCACACACATTCTATTTATCTCAAGTATTCTGCAACTATCAGTTTTCTCTGGTTCTCTCCATAAAAAAGGAAAATTTATCAAGCCTCAAGAACTCATGTTTGTTAAATACACACATAAAACCTTAACATGTCTGGAGTAAATGTTTAGGCCTGTTATTGCTCATTTAGAATTTTGGAAATCAAAAATTCCTGAAAGAAATGAATTTGCTCTTTTAAGAGTGTTTGACCTGACTGAATTGATGTCAGACCATCCATATCCTATGTATGTTGTAACGTCCACATATGGTATATTAAGGTATATTAGTATATGTGATTGTTGAATGTTGTTCATGCCTCTTTGGATTTACAAGTTATAAATCTAAGCAATATGCAAAAAATATAACATGTTTTGTTAAAATCTGAAATAGCCTCAATTCTAAAACACACCTATATATAAGTTTTTAAAGATGCCAAAATGTGAGATGTTGACATAGATAAAGGCACAGAAAAGGAACTCCATTTGGGCTTCCTAAGGCAAGAGGCAGCAAACCATGTGTCCACCTGTTCTCCCTAATACCTTGTTACCATCCTCTCCAGCAGAGAAATAAAAACCTAGCCTCTAAAGCAAAAAACATAAAAATAACAGGAAAAATAAAAATTTTAAAGGGAATTATGTTAGAAGTAAGAACAAACTTATTAAGTCAAATCTCAAAATTCATCAGAACTTCCATACTGCTCTATGATAGATGGTTATAGCCTATTCACTGGTGCACTTGAATCAAATTGTGTGCTGGGCATGGTGGTTTGTGCCTTTAATCCCAGTACTTTGGAGACAGAGGCAGGTGAATCTCTATAAATTATAGGCAAGCCAGGGCTACATAGTGAGATCCCATCTCAAAAATAAATTAGCGCTCAAATTTCTTCACTTATTGAACATTTGGACATTTAAGGGGGTTATTCTTAAATAAACATGGTCTAAGAAATTGCTTGATGGATAATCAGAAAAAAAATGAGTAATCTGTTAATTTGTCAATGCTGCAGTAGTTCTCTCCTTCTCTGGGTCTTGATTTTTAATTGTCAACTTAACTTGATTATTTCACTGATCACAAATTTGATATGTATAATGACCTGACATAGAACACTGCTTTCTGTGGTATATATACTCCAAACATTTTTTGCCTTCAAATTGTTTGTATTTTTTCTTATGTTTTCAAACAGGAATAGTTATTCATTTTAGTTTAAAGAAACATGGAGTCATAGCTACCACCTAGGTTCTATGCGGAATAGATGGCCATGCTTGTTCTCACCACATATATCTCTACCTGCCTATTCTCTTTAGTCATCCTCCTACACCACTTTTTATGTCATCATACTTAATTTTGTGGAGGAAATTTGATATCACGTGAGTTGTGCTTAAATACAACAAAATGTTCTAAGTGTCTGAGCTGTCTCCATTAAGTTAAATGAAGTCACCTGTTAAACAAAGTACTTAGGAAGGTGACTTGATGTCTTTGTCTCAGAAAATAAAGAAATACAGAGGTTAGAAAATGGCAGAGAAAAAATTATAATTCATCTGATATACTATTAATGAGCAAAAAGGAATATTAACAGGGAAATGAGTCCATGTATGTGCATGTGTGTGTGTGTATGTGTATGTGTGTATGTCTGTGTGTGTATAACACATTATAATATAATTATTTTTGATTAAGAGAGTGTTGAAATGATAGCATTTTACTTTGTTTATTTACTTCATCTAGATTTACAATGAATTGAAGTACAGTATTTTAAAATGCAATTACTGAAATAAAAGACTTAATTCTATACTGACAATTCATACACTCTAAGTGTCCACCACTCAAATTCATCTTATACTGATATTTAGCTGTTCAGGAATTTTCTTTAATATCTTTATAAGACCACAATAACTAATCAATGTCTATTCTAACTAACCCCACTACTATTTCTACACTTGAGAAAAACAAATATAAGAAGGATAAGTACATACATGAAATTAATATAGTATATTATATATTATGTATGTTTTCCTAACATGTTTGCATATCTTCTTTAGTTATATAAGAATAATATGGGAAAATGTAATTTTAGGTTTTAAACAAAGACTACCAGTATATGTGATCTAATATATCTAAAGACAGAACAATTTAAGAAGATAAAGGCATGGTGGTGGTGGCAGAGATGGCGCACACCTTTAATCCCACCACTTGGGAGCCAGAGGCAGGTAGATTTCTGAGACCAGCCTAGTCTACAGAGTGAGTTCCAGGACAGCCAGGGCTATACAGAGAAACCCTGTCTCCACAAAACAAACAAACAAAAAAAAAGAATGAAACTCTCTCAAGAATGTTTCAGCGGGAAGCCAAATGATCCTAGAAAGAGGTTTCAGAATCACAAGGAAATGATACTGATGGTGGTGGTATTGAGCTTCTTTCTGCCTGTCCTTTGAAAACTCATCTACTACACTGAAGTTGGAAGCTCATCCTCCTCCAGATACAATGATGGCTGTCAAAACACACATAAGCATCATATAGTGAATCAAGCTTATCTATTTCATAACTTTAATTAAAGATATTGAAGAAATAATAATATTAAGAACCTTTTGGGAGTGAACATCTCAGAAGAGGGGCCGAAAAATTGTAGGATCCAGAAGTAAAGGGTGACTCTGGTCAGCCTTTATATAGATAGATTTATATATAGATATAGTGTTCTGGACATGACAAGGTGGTTGCACACATTATCATAGTGGCTGTGATGACATATATGACATCTGTTCAAAATCAAACTAGAGTCCTAGCATGAATGGGGTAGAGGGTCACAAAGTTCAGCCCCTAGCTGAGTTGCTATTGGCAATTGATGGCTGTGAAAAGAAAGAGAGCCAGTTTTCTCCAGGGATGCAGCTGCTGGGAGCTTACTCATGCTCCAGTAGATAGTCCTGCATCATGTGCATAGTGGAAGCATTAAATGGACTCAATGTGTTTTTAAAAATGGCACATAAAATTTAGAGGGAATAGTGGAAGAGTGGATTGGAGACGAATTGGAGGGGAGGGGATGGGGGTGGATATAACCCAAACAGAATATATATGTATAAAATTGTCAATAATTATAATAATAAAATGTGTGAACAATGATAACTTGGAAGAAATCAAGGCTGTGGTAACTGACTTCCAATAGCAGCTGAGTACTTGCAAACAGTTGCTATAGGATGGTATTGAAACGGTATCACTTTGTTTTCAGATATGTTTTAGTAAAGTAATAGATATTTAACTAAGCCCCCAATTTCTTTGCTGTGTCTGCTTCTTCTAATACATTTCCTCCCACTATATTATGAGATGGTAATATGTCTCTAATATTATTCTTTTACATATTTATTTAATCCAGCCTGTTTTTATTAATTATGTTAAGAATTATAATTAGGATAAGAATTGAAATCTTTAACAATTTTAGATATAAGAGTTTTAATTAGCATAGGAATTGGAATCAGTAACAAATTCAGACATATATATTCATACAAATGCTGAGTGTATGAGTTTTCTAGAGATGCTTTAAAAAGTTAGAACAATGTAGCAATTTAAAACACTGGTCTATGGGGGCTGGAGAAAGTTTCAATGGTTAAGCATACTGGCTGTTCTTCCAGAGGACCTGGGCTCTGTTCCTAACATGTACATGGAGGTTACAACTATTTGAAACTACAGTTTCCTGAGATAGATATCCTTTTTCTAGTACCAGGCATGCATGTGATAGTCAGACACATATGCAGGGAAAGCAAAAAATTAAAGTTACAGTTAAAAAAAATTAACCAGCAGTCTATCATGTGCACAACTGTAGATCAGAAGTCCTGGTGCTGTCTAAGAAATAACTCTACATAAACGTTTTCATTGTAAGGCTAAATTACATTTGTAATGTCCCTTTTACTGTTTGAAGATTATATTTAAAGATTCAGAGATTTGGATATCTTTTTTTAAAAAAGTTATTTGTGTGTGTGTGTGTGTGTGTGTGTGTGTGAGTGTGTGTGTGTGTGCGTGCATGTATATGTTCACATACTTATATCATGACCCATTTACAGAAACCGGAGGACAACTTGCTAAAGTTGGTTGTCCCTATTCTCATGTGGGTCACAGCAACTGAACTCAGGGTTGGCATCTAACATCTTTGCCCACTGAGTTACTTCCTGGATAAGATTTAAGATAGATTGAGAGCAATATTTCCTAACAAAATAAAATTCATTGATATGTCATCTGGAAACCCATGAATTTTGATCATGGTCATCATGAATGAAATGCGCCAAAGCTCAAGACAAGAATCTCCTCTCAAATTACAGGTGTCTTAGGAAACTGATAGTTTCTGGGAATGTGAGAAATACTTTCCTCTAAGATCATAGCCCCTTAGAAGTTGACTCCTCTCCATTAGAGGACTACATATCCACGAATATTTTGATATCACAAATTGGACTTGAATGATTACAAAACATAAAAAAAAAAATAAAGTAGAAACATAAACTCTAAACCCACACAAGTCTCAAGGTTGTATGAGTAGCAAAAGGAAGTGAATTGAGAAATTTTATGTAAAGAAATTAGACAGATTTTTTAAGAGTGATGGTGGTAGTGGTGGTGACACTGAAGAAATGACTCGGTCTATAAATACTGCATCACAAATGTGAAATCTGAGGTTGGGATCTCAGCACCAGTTTCATAACTGCTTATTCATGTGTCTCTATCCCTACCCTGAAGGTTTGCCAGTGGTGGAGATAGGGTGACAGGCAGTTCTTTGGATCTCAGGGGCCAGAGCACTTAGCAGAATCAGTAAGCTACAGGTTCAGTCAGAGATCCTGTCTCAAAAAAATAAGGTGGAGAGAGATGGAGGGAGGGAGGAAGGGAGGGAAGGAAGGATAGAAGAAAGGAGAAGGTTGAGGAATGGGGAAATATACCTAATATAATCAATGACATAATAAATCAAGATTTCTGGCATTGTATTGTAGTGTTTAATAAAGCATAAGAACCATTGGACTTTTACTAAATCTTTTATTATTTTATTGGCTCATATATATATATGTATATGTACATATATATGTGTGTGTGTATGTATATACATATATGTGCATATATAATGAGCTTAAAGTACTGCTGTAGTCATGTTAAAATAATTTTAGACCTTTTGAAACTGGAGAAATGACATAGCTGAGATCTGAGTTCAAATTCTGATTGTTCAATGCTCTAGATTTAATGATAGTTTTGATTGTAGATTTCTGGGTAGGGTTAATTATTTTAATTCATTGCAATAATCAGTAAATAACAAGGTCTTGAAAATTATCACATATTTTATACATACACACATATATATGAAAATTATATATATATATATATTATTGGAAACTTGAACACATAGTTTTGTCCTCATTGTTCATATATTCTTCCTTACCCTTAGATGTCCAGTGAAAGTGGTATCTCATGAAATCACCTTCCCATGGGCTTAAAACCATCACCTTCAATGCTATTTGGTTTATTTATTTGGTTGGCTTTTGTTTTAATTAAAATGTTACTAGTATCAACAGTCCTATCCAGTTATGATGTATATGAAGCACAAGAATGACCAGTAGGGCATTATAAACATGCAGTAGTGGCATGTATACCTTGGTAACAACCAACAACTTTTTAGATGTACTTAAACTCTGATCAACAAGATGGAAGCCATGATAACTAATTACCCAGGGCTAGTGATTCTATGGATCTTGGAGAAGAACCTACAACTACCATTTACTATGTCATCAAATTTCCTAGCTCTAGTCAAAGTATTTATTGTTATATACATAGATAAATTTAGTCATTAACACTCATCCAGGACACTTTCTCTTTAGAACAAACAAAGGCCATAACATAAGGCCAAAATCAATCAAAATGCAAAGTCATGGAACCCAGTCTCAGTGGATACAGCTAAAAAATAACTCCTAAGCTCTCAGAGAACATTGAAGAATAGGGAGATAGAAAGGTTGTTAAAACCAGAGGATCAAGGAGTTTGAAGGGGGATTGTATCTCTTAGTAATGTCAGATACTACATCCATAAAGTCTCAACAGTATGACTAAACATCAGCTGAGTAAAGATCTCTCAACCCTTTACAAAGAATCACATCAGCTAAGGTGTGCCAAGACTGGAAGAAATAATCCTCCTCATAGCAAAGCATTCTAATTATCATTCATGAAAACATAGAAGCAAGTAATATTATACAGACAGAACAGATTATTTTTAGGAATGTACATGTCAATACATATATGCCTGTAACAATAATTCATGTAAAAAATGAGGCCATGAATTTGAAGGAGAGAAAGGAAGGTTTGGAGGAAAACTTTTTGAAAATACATTAATCTCAAAAATAAACGTTACTATCTATTCTTGATTCTTGAAATATATTACATAATAAGTAAATAATAGACAAATTCTATGTTAATCACTTTAAAGACTCAATACTGTTTTTATTTTATCTTTTTCTAATGTTTCTTGAAGAATCAAGAAATCACAATCAAAATATATGAAAATACACCCAATACTCTTTATTAATATTAACTGAAAGTGAATCATGATTATAGGTGCAACTCAAAACTTTTGGTATAAAACTTTTCCTAGAAAATGATGTAGGAACAACTCTGGCTGATCTTGGGTTCGGGAATGACATTTGATGCAACCTAAATGCATGATTTACAAAATCATCAGTATGATGGACTTGTTTAATGTTTAAAACTGCTTTGTTTCAATGTCAAGGAAACAACTCAAGCCACACAGAGAAGGTATTTTTAAAGCTATAATGAGTAAAGCACTATTCAAAATGTACAAGAAGCAGTTAAAATACAATGAGGAAAAAGCAAACCAGTTTAAAAAGAGGGACAAAGGCCTTAATTGACTTCTAATTTTGAAATATATAAAGATGGAAAATAAGCTTTGGAAAGATCTCACTTCTTATATTATTAAAAAAAATGTAAGCTTGGACATTGATGGGACAGGACTATGGAATGGTTACACTGTCAGACATTGAAAATATCGAATTCTGACCAGGCTTTCCAGCTTTTATGCATTACTTAGAAATTGAAAAATGATACAGTCTCTTTGGAAGACAGTTTGGCAGTTCCTCACAAACTAAACATACCGTACAATACATCAGTTGCACTCACTGTGGAACTCAGCATAAATTAAAACAAGTTTATACCAAAAACTGCATAAGAATATTTTAAATAAATGTATTCATAATTACCAAAATGTGGAATCTTCCAACATGTTTGACATTGGAAAATTATCAGAGTGCACATAGACAGTAAAGATATTTAGCTCTTAATAGAAAGAAGTTATCAAGTCATTAAATGAGAAGAAACTTAAAAGAATATTACCAAGTGACACAAGTTGATATGCAGATGTGTTATATTAAAATGCCCCATATAAATGACATTTTGAAAAATAGAAGCAAAAATTTAAAAATTCAAATGAAAGTATCAGTTACCAGAAGTTTGTGGGTTGATGAGAAGGGTGAGATGAAGAGTCAAAGGATGTTCAGGGCAATGTAATCCGTCTGTGTATACTCTAAAGTTGGCCTTAAGTCATACAATTATAACCAAAAGAATATTCAGCAACAAGTGACAACTCGTGTAATAGATAGGCTCTAGGTAACAATGATTATCTGTGTAATTTTCATTGTGTACTGGCTGGTTTTGTGTGTCAACTTGTCACAAGCTGGAGTTATCAAAGAGAAAGGAGCCTACCTTGAGGAAATGCCTCCTTGAGATCCAGCAGTAAGGCATTTTCTCAGTTAGTGATTATGGGCTGGGCCATCCCTGAGCTGGTAGTCTGGGTTCTATAAGAAAGCAAGCTGAGCAAGCCAGGGGAAGCAAGCCAGTAAACAGCACTCTCCATGTGTTCTACATCAGCTGCTGCCTCCAAGTTCCTGCCCTGTGTGTGTTTCTGTCATGACTTCCTTTGGTGATGAACAGCAATGTAGAGGTGTAAGCTGAATAAACTCTTTCCTCCCCAACTTGCTTCTTGGTCATGTTTTGTGCAGGAATACAAGCCCTGACTAAGACACATTGTAACAAAATGCCCCAGTCTGGTGTTGATGTCTATACTAAGAAACCTACATTAGAAGTCATATAGTCATATTTCTCTCATTTGCAGAATGAAATAAAAAGAAAATCCTAACTACTGCTATGTCATTTGGGTGTTCTCCATTCTTAAACTAATTATTTAAATTTTCCTGAGTCTTGGTTTTCTGGCTTGAAAATATAGACAACAATAGTCACCTGGACAATTGAAAGATATAATGGTTGGTATTATTGTCAATTTTACAGAATCTAGATGACCTGGGAGACAAGCCTCTGGGAATGCCTTTGAGGTCTTATTGTGTTAAGTGGTGTGCAAGATCTTCCATCTGTGTCTGGATCATAAAGTATACAGCTGAAGAATGGGAGCTGAGCAGAACACACTTTTATTATATTCTTTTTTCTCATTATAGATGTGTTTTGATCAATTACTTCAAATTCCTGCTACTTAGACTCCCCGGGTATGAAGGACTATACTCTTGAACCATGAGCCAGAATAAATATTTTTGCTTTTTTCTGAATATTTTATCTTGACAATAGGAAAATAACGTAAGTAGACTTCAAAGGATGATTTGTAAAACATTAATGGATATTATGGTTAAAAATAATAGGTGTATTTTCCTTATAAATAATCTTTTAGTTTTTAACCTGGTCCCCTATGGGAATGAGGGGGCAAAAATCTTTCTTTAAATTCTCCTGAGTCACAGGATACAGTGTAGCAATCTTCAAATGTCTTTCTTCAGGTCACTGCTAGCTTTAGGCTTCTCCTAAGTCTCTGCTCTCCATGTGCTTTCCAGTTCCATCATCAGTGTGCTTTGTCTGCCTCTGACTTACCACAGTCTTAATTAACTTAGTTCTGGGGTTTTCCCTGTGCTGAATCCTTTTATCCTTCCTCTCCCAGTCTTTTTACTGTGCACCTGGTTTCTATAAATGCTTGATGTGATGTGCATCATAATTGGCCCAGAATACAGCTCTACCTCTACAGAAGGAAACGTGCATCTGATTCTAAGCACAAGCACAAATTCATCACTGAAGGTGATCATACATTAATCAAGGGAGTTCTTTCTTTCTTCCTTCCTTCCTTCCTTCCTTCCTTCCTTTCTTTCTTTCTTTCTTTCTTTCTTTATTTCTTTCTTTTTAAGTTTAAACTTTTTTTTTTTAACAGTGTCATTCAAACATGAAGAATGAGAGCTCATGAACTGATCAAGGAAGAGAGGAAATGCAGGTCTGATAGTGTTGGCAAGCACAAAAGACAGAAAATGGACTAGTTCCTTCATAGATTTATATCAGAGTTGAGGATATTGGCAATACAGAAATTTTAAAAATGGTAGGAAAATATTGTCAACATAAAATAAACCATTACCACACTGTTTGTGATTTCTTACTTGAATTTCTGAATAAAAAAGAAAGTTATGGGTTTGGTTGGAGAGGTGGCTCAGGGATTAAAAGAACAGGAAGAACTATATCAACCAACCAGATTCCTCCAAAGCTCCCAGGGGCTAAACCACCAACCAAAGAGGGACCTATGGAGGGACTTATGGCTCCAGCTGCATATGCAGCAGGGGATTTACCTTATCTGACATCAATGGGAGGGGAGCCCTTTGGTCCTGTGGAGGCTCAGTGCCCAAAAGTAGGGGAATGATAGGGCACTGAGGTGGGAGGGGGTGGGTGGGGAGGGGAGCACCCTCAGAAGCAGGGCATATGGGAGAGGGGATAACTGGGGCAGGGGAAATATTTGAAATGTAAACAAATAAAATAACCAATAAAATAAAAATATTTAATTATGGGATTTATAGTAAAAATTGTGGAATTTTAGTTTTTTCTTAAAAAGATACAGAAATATTGTAAGAATATGTTTTTGTGTTTGAACCCCAGATATGGGATAAAAGGCAACTGACTATGATTTACCTCATGCTCTTGTAGAGACATGTATGGTTTTGTAAGCTGCACATAGTATCTGCAATTGTGTGGTGCTTGGAATTCTGTGAAATTTTCATAAGGTATACAAATGCTAGATACCTGAAAAAAAAAAAAAAGAACTGGTTCGTCTTCCAGAGGGTCATGGTTAAATTCCCAGCACCCACATGAAAGTTCACAACTGTGAGTAACTCCAGTTGCAGGGGTTCATATACCATCACACAGACATACATGCAGGTAAAACACAAATGCAAATACATTTCTACATGGGGTACAGAGCTAAACAAAGAATTCTCAACTGATGAATACCGAATGGCTGAGAAGCACCTAAAGAAATGTTCGACATCCTTAGTCATCATGGAAATGCAAATCAAAACAACTCTGAGATTCCACCTCACACCAGTAAGATTGGCTAGGATAAAAAATTCAGGTGACAGCAGATGCTGGAGAGGTTGTGGAGAAAGAGGAACTCTACTTCATTTCTGGTGGGATTGCAAGCTGGTACAACCACTCTGGAAATCAGTTTGATGGTTCCTCCGGAAATTGGACATAGTTCTACCAGAGGACCCAGCTATACCACTCCTGGGCATATACCCAGAAGATGCTCCAACATGTAATAAGGACACATGCTCCACCATGTTCATAGCACCCTTATTTATAATAGCCAGAAACTGGAAACAACCCAGATGTCCCTCAACAGAGGAATGGATACAGAAATTGTGGTACATCTACACAATGGAGTACTACTCAGCTATTAAAAACAACGAATTTATGAAATTCTTAGAAAAATGTATGGATCTGGAGAATATCATCCTGAGTGAGGTAACCCAATCACAAAAGAACACACATGGTATGCACTCTCTGATAAATGGTTATTAGCCCAGAAGTTCAGAATACAGGAAGAACAACCCACAAACCACACAAAACTCAAGAAGAAGGAAGACCAAAATGTGGACATTTCATTCCTTCTTAAAAGGGGAAACAAAATACCCATGGAAGGAGTTGCAAAGACTAACTATGGAGCAGAGACTGAAGGAAGGACAATATAACTGTCTCCTGAGAGGCTCTGACAGTACCTGACTAATACAGATGTAGAGGGTCACAGCCATCCATTAAACTGAGTACAGGGTCCCCAATGAAGGAGTTAGAGAAAGGACCAAAGGAGCTGAAGGGTTTGCAGCCCCATAGGATGAAAAAGAATACGAACTAACTAGTACCCTCAGAGCCTCAGGGACTCAACCACCAACCAAGGACCATACATGGTGGGACTGATTGTTCTGGCAGTATGTTTATAGTAGAGGATTGCAAAGTCAATCATCAATGGGAGGAGAGGCCCTTGGCACTGTGAAGGTTTTGTGCCCCAGTTTACGGGAATGCCAGGGCCATTAAGTGGGAGAGGGTAGAGTGGCAAGCATGGGGAGGGGGAGGGTAACAGAGGTTTGTTCTTTGTTTTTTGTGTGTGTTTGTTTGTTTTTTAGAGGGGAAATTGGGAAAGGAGAAATCATATGACATGTAAATAAATAAAATATCTAAAAAAAAAAAAGAAAGAAAGAAAGAAAGAAAGAACTGGGATGCTTGGAGGTTAAATGTTAAGGTTGTCCTATCCAATGTCAAGTGGCATCTTGGAGTACTTTTATTAAAGCTTTTTTTGACCTTGAAAAAAATGCTAAGTACCTTGTCCAGTCAAAAATGATTCTGGGTAGGTTGGTGAGAGGACACTCTGACTGAGAGAGACATAAACATAATTTTCTTGTAAGTAGAATGGTATATATAGTTAACAGAACATGGGTGTTTGTACAGAAGTAGAGTGGAAATATTCCATTAAAAGGACAACCTGCAAATGCAAATCTAGCTTTTCACTAGCTTTTCTACAAAGCATAACTAACATTATTAGCATCTAATTAAAAGGTCTCATTTCTAAGGAACCTAACCCTGGAAACCAGCTATATTTTCTACATTAACGACTGTATCCTCAACGTATGTTTAAAGTGCAGCTTGCTTTGTTGTATCCTAGTTCCTGGGGACCATTTTTGGGCATAGAAGTGGAAATAGTATTACTTAACATAGCAAAATTTGATCTAATAAAAGCATGATTAACAGAGTACTTATGTATTTCTTACTGCCTTGCAAAGTGCTGATGCTACACATGGCTTAGGCTAATTTTAGTTCAGTGAATGAGTAAAATGTTATATTCTAGCCATAATTATATGAGCAGGTGTGCCAGAGCTAATGAGCATGCCTGAACATCCATCTGGGCTTGTGGCAAGCATAAGGGAAAAGGATGAAGAATAAAGATCACCAGCCTCTGTTACTGAAGGAACATCATGGAGAAGGGTGGTCAATTAAATAGAGATTGTGTGAAGAAGATCTGCTGATTCTTCTCATTAGTTTCATTTCCTGATGACATTTCATGGGTAGATAGAAGGGCTTGTGTTCAGATGTAGTGACATCATCTTAGTGTGAAGATTCTGGTCCACATTAAAACATGGAACATTATGACATACTGAGTCTAAAAGGAATATAGGACACTCTAGATTGAATATTTAGCTTCATAATTCTGCCATACTGAGCTAATGAGAAGAAACATTTTGAGGCACTTAAACATACTTTCTACCACTGTCCATCTCCAAGTAAGATGAAGTATGACAAGCCTTTTTTACACTATGGCTTTAAGTTCCTCAAAGGAACTGAAAACCTCTATTGTTAGCCCTGTGAAATAGTGATAGGAGAGAAAAATGTCCCAGATACTGTAAGAGCCATATTTGGCCTAAGCCCTTCCATGTCTGGTTGTTCTGACCTAGTGTTCTGATGAGAAACAACAAACAAATGTTAATACCTTAACTCTTAGCAATTTTTAGATTGTTAGATGAGTTGGCAGTTAAAAAATCTGGTCTATAGTCAAATACAATTTCTAGGGGCCAAATTTTTAAAATTGAGAAGATTATTGATAGTCACCCACACAAGAACAGAGCAAGTCAACGCAGCCTAGAAACAAAACTTACTAACTAACTGGAATAAAATCCCACAACAGACCATATTTCCAACAGGTCTTCGTCATAGATCATTTGGTTTCAAATAACAGAACTGCAACATGCATCTTAGGAAATTAGTGGTGAATTTCTAGATGTATGAAATTTTCTTTTCTTTTTTCACATACCTGAAGGACAATGATAAATATTTCACAATATTTCATAATATTTTGGTCTAGAGAGTCAGAAAAAGACAGTAAGATCAATGCTTGTGTGTGTGGTTGTCTGCATTCTTCCTGCTCATTGACATTCTTGCTTTATCAATAAGTGGCTAATGTATCTTCCTACCCTCTGATCTTTATCATGACCTGTATTATAAAGCAGGTTGATCAAGCCATGGGAGACAATCCAGTAAGCAACTTTCTTCCTTGGTTTTTCAGTTCCTGCCTCTAGGTTCCTGTCTGGAGTTTCTGCTCACAGTTCCCTCAGTGTCAGAGAGTGCCTTGGAGTTTCAAGGTGAAATAAACTCTTTCTTCTCCAAGTTGTTTTTGGACCATGGCATTTTACCACAGCAGTAAAATGCCAAGCTTGAGAAAATGAAAATTCACAATATAACTGAAGCTGAAGTCAACATATCTAGGACCCAGAGGCTTTTGAGCATAAAGAGGAGTTTATGAATTTCATTTTGTTATTAGTCTTTGAGATAACGTTAAAGGAAGCTATGTTAAGAGCCTGAAAGCATGGTCATAGACACAGAATGAATGTTCTTGTTGAAATCTTGAGCCAGTAACACTTGTATGTGTAAAATTACTATCAACTTTGAAATCAGTCAACTTTGCTAATTAAGTTGAAGGCAAACTTTATTTTCTTTCTTTCCTAAATAGTGGATATTACATGCCATGATTAATTATATTGTTCAAATATGATTGTAATCTCCCAAAGGGGGAAAATTTAAATTTAATGAAGTTACAATTTTGAAGTGAATTCTGCCAAATGATATAATATGTGAAATATGTCATCTGATTTTTATATTTTTCTGTTAAAAATTTATTTATTCACTTTGCATCCTGATTGCAGCTCCCTCTCTCCTTCTACCCCCTCACACAACCCCTCCTCCAATTACTAATCTCCACTCCCCTTCTCCTCAACCCATCCTGGCACATCAAATCACTGCAGGACTAGGTGCATCCTCTCCCACTGAGGCCATACAGGGCAGCTCAGTTAGGAGGACAGGATCCACAGGCAGTCAATAGGATCAGGACAGCTCCCACTCCAGTGATTGGGGGACCTGCATGAAGACCACGCAAGATCTATGATTACTGTGGGCTGCAAAAAATACATATCCTTCTAATGTGCATTCTATTCACAATATAAGCTATAGAAAATATACATTTCTGAAACAGGATCTAAAGATTGTACCCTTAATTCTTTTCACAACTGGCTTATGGTTAAACATCAGCATTAATAAGCCTGCAAAGGACACTTTTTCAATAAACAATAAGCTATAACCACGATGTCTTAACTCAAAGAATGTAGTCTTTGACTTTTGTGTTTGAATTCAGCCCTGCTTTCCACTCAGTTCTAATGAGAAAATTTACTGTGGTCAGGCCTAGTTAGAGGTTGTTTTTACAGATTTATTATCTAATTATAAGACTTAATAATGGGTGCAATTGTCTGTCCTATGTACTCAAATATAAATCCTGTAATGACAGGGTCATGTCCCTACTTTTTTTTTTTCTTGTGGATCCAAAACTAACGCTTACTGATTCTATATTCTATTATTTTATGTTTGAAATATTAAATTGTTGGCTAACTCAGTCAGTTTTAATTTGGTTCTTTTAGGATTTACTAAGTGTTCTTTCAGATACAGCTACTTTAAAACAAAGGAATTTATTGATTTTTGACCCAACTTCAGTAAAGACCTAATATAAAACTGATATGTCAGAAACTTGGAATCATGTATCATTGGAATGTCAAGAGAAACTTTTTCATTCTTCTTTTCTCATGTATCATTTCCTTTTATTTATATGTTCTTTCTCTTCTGTTTAGAGATGGCATTCATGTTTGGAAGCCCCGAGTGACATGTATACAACATTCTGAGGATCAACCTGTGTTGACGTGATTTGATGTATCTATTATATTATATTAATGAGAAATCATGGTTACAAAACACGCCAAAATTCGTTGGGTTGAATATAATTTATGTTGGGTGGTATTTTTGTGGCTTGGTGGTTTCACTTTGGGGAGCTGAGTGAGACTGCCTTGGGCTGTGCTTACTTATATGTCGCCTCTCCACCCACTTGGAAACAGGCCAGGCTAGGATGTCCTGCTCTGGTAACGTGCTTTCTCGTTGTTCTGAAGGCTGGCTCCTGCTTCATTTGTTGATTAGGTTAGGTGTTTGCTCTTGTTTGGTTTTAGCTTTAGTTTTTGTGTTTTAACTTAGAGCAGTGATTGCAAATTTTGGCCACGCATTCCAACCTATGGGAAAATGTAAAGCCTCATTGCTGAGGTCACATCCAAGGACAACAAAATGAGGATCCCTCGATGGGTTTCACATTAGTGTCTCGCTTACCGGACAGGTTGAGAATCATTGTTCTAGCATAAATCTCGCAAAGTTTGTTATTTTTTTTAGCAACTAAATTAGAACTACAATGGCTTGTTTCCTTTGAATTACAAACTGCCTGAGAATCTATTTTGATCTTTTCTCTGTAATTGCAGCTCGCCATTCAGTTTTTGAGAAAGTGTTATGAAAGTGTTGGTGTTACTCCACATGTGTGGTAAAGCCCTACTCCAAGTGATAAGATTGGTAATTTTGGTGTTTGAGAGTAAAGGATTAGATAAAATCCAGAGGATCTTGTCATCCCATTGGATTGATGTCATTCTGAAGAGTCCTGAGGCCTTGCCTCTTCTATTACATCTCCTGAGGGCATACTTGGAAGCCATCAGTTTTCAAATAGCATGAGCGTTCTCACCAGGTCTGGAGAATCCTGCCATTCTGTTTGTGGATTATCTACAAGAATAAAAAAAAAACTCTTCTGTTGCTTATAACATAACAGTCAAAGAGATAATTTGTTACAACTTTTAATCCATTTCATAATAAATTCAAATATTCACATTATTTTAAAACAACAAATTTAAAAATTATTGTTTGTTCATATAATTTTAAATGGCTGTTTATAAAGTAGTGTTAAACTTGTTTGTATTTGTTGATAAGTTGTTTCATACCCTTTGCCTACACTTATATTTATCTTCCTATTGACTATTATTTCTTCATTCATTATTCATTATTTTACATTCTTCTGTAACTAACCCATCCAAATTGCCTAGTATTAGGGTTTAATGGATACATTCAATTCTAACAATTTTAACAATGATTTGTAGTGGCCAGAATTTAAATAATTTAACATGCCAATCCCTTATAGTAAGATTTGACTGTTTCAATAGCAATGTGGGAATCTTATAGAAAAAAATGTGTTTCTTTTGCCTCTGACACTGAAAAGGAAAACAATATCAAAATATCACATAGCCTGAAATCAACTCTAACATGTAAGTATATTTTAATAATAACTGTAGATAAAAAATAATTTAGTTGAATTGTTAACCTATTTCACCTATTCATGCCAAATAAGATATTTCAAAATTACTCTCAGTTCATGTTCTTATATTCCTGCAACATATACAAGAGAGAAACAGGAATCACCATACAATCAAAGAAAATTTCCATACCAATATACAATCTGAATTCTCGGAGAAACATGAAAAGAAATTTTTTTCCATAAAACATCTTTTTTTCTTTCCTTCCTTCCTTTTTTCTTTCTTCCTACCTTTTTCTTTCTCTCTTTATTCCTCCCTTCCTGTTGCAGGAAATATTAAAAATGAAAACCAGCACGTTCCCGTGTTTGTGCCACCAACTCTCTGCCCTGGCAGCCTTGCCAGCCATGCACTGGAAGCCAATGGCCAACCTGTTTTATCTTGTGGATACTCTCTAGCCTGGAGCTCCAGAAATGTCTCCACCCAGCTTGCTAGGTTCCCACTGGCAGGTCATTACCCCACCAGCCCTGTGCTTCAAATTCCCCATGGCCTTTGTGGTGCACATCTGGCAAACCTACCCTTCTCTCTTGAAACCAGATGATCTGCCACATGAAGGAAAATGAAACACAAACTTAGTTCAGAAACAATGGTAACTCAATCTCTGGGTGCAACAACTAAAACCTAATCTTGTAAGCCTTATAAAAATCCAATTGCTCTGGTGGAGAATCCTTGTGGATCTGCCATGATACTGGGAAAGTCTAGCAGCTACATCTTACCCTTCCCTCCTTCTTTTCCTCTAACCATCTCTAATCAGATATTCATTTCCTCTGGGGCAAATATGAACAGATTGGATAAAGGGAGAAAATACATAATTTTCTTATACAGACGTGTCTCTAGAAGATGCATGTTTACACCTATCTGACCTGTCCATTAACAAGATGCTAATTAATCACTCAGAAAGCATTTCATAGTTCCTATCTCTCTCATGGGAAAGGGAACACAGAGCAATATCGAGTATATCTACTCTAAAGTAAACAGGACTGATGAGTCAAAAAGAAAAACCAAACCATTCTTCCCTCGCTCAAGCAGAACTCAAGAGCTTAATCGCCGATTTATAGATATATCAGAAGTAGGTTCTAGTCCTTCAAGCTCAGGAGCTAGGGGCTATGGAAATATTCTATGTCAGGACTCATCCACTTCATACTTATGAAGGGATGAGTGAAATACATGCTGGAAATGCTGTTTCCCCATCTCGGACTTTCTGTTGCCTTTACTAATGAGTGAGACCTTTCAGAGGAAATGGTTGGATGATGAGCAGACACACAGGAAAGTAAAGGGATTTTACAAACTATTCTTTTTATTACAGTAAAGAAAGAGAAGAAGGTGCATATTTTGTGTCCTTTGCCCCTCATTTCTATATCTTTATTTTCATAGGAGAATTTCTACTACTTTTTTTTTGTCACCCAAGTGTTTGAAAAGTATATCTGTGATAAGAAGAAGAAAATGGAAACCTGACAACGCAGGTTCAGCCTAGGAAGTCATACTCACAAAGGTCCTAAATGAAAGAGTATTTGAAAGTAAACCCTCTAGAACTTGAAAATATAGTTGTAAATTTGGACCTATGACAGCCACAGAAACAAAATCTTTGTATAATGCTCAAATTCATGGTTTCACTGCTGCCATGTTCTAGATCCATTTTCTCCCCTCAATTTCATGCTGAAGGCTGATTCATAAAGAAATGACATCAAAAGTGGCCATTTGTGAGGTAGTAAGTAAGTCATGAGCACAGACCTTTCAAAAATATGGTTAACAAGACTTTGATGAAGTGGTAGAGCATGAAGACAAAGAATTCACTAATGGATTTAACACTCTTATGGTAGAGATTGAGGGAAGCTTTGTGCCTCTTTATCACATGAGAACAAAACTAGATGATCCTGTTTATGAAGAATAGGGTCATGCCGATACCTAATCTGTTAGCTTCTTGATTGTGTATTTCCCAGTCTCTCACTACAAGAAATATTTTCTGTTTATAAATTACCCAGTCTTAGACATTTGTTATCACAAACAAAATTTATAAAGTAAGATATGAAATATGTGTTTTTATTATTTTATTAAAATGTAAAACATACCTGGAACAATGGTACTTGCTTATAATCTCAGCGTTTAGAAGGTCTGGACAGGAGGATCAGGAATGCAAGGATATCCTCAGCTACATATTGAGTCGAAGAGCAGTCTGGGATGCATAAGACCCTGTCTTTATAAGCTTTACTCTCTCTCTCTCTCTCTCTCTCTCTCTCTCTCTCTCTCTCTCTCACACACACACACACACACACACACACACACAGACAGACACACACACACCTTATAGAAAGAATGATAAGTGTAATCATGTGTCTAAAATTTTAGCACTCAGAGACCAAATCAGGAGAATCATAACTTTAAGCTATGAAGAGCTGTACTGAGTGGCTCTACCTTAGAAGAGAAATGTGTTGGGTGGTAAAATTCTACTGTGTAGCAGTTTCCTCAAAGATTAAAACTTCACTCTTAGAGAGAAACTTTTGAAAAAAATTCCAACATAACAGTTTTTTATTGATTATTTGAGGAATTTACATCATGCAACCTATCACACGCACTTCCCAGTTCTCCTAGGACTACCACCCACCTTGTGATCTGTCATACACACCCGCCCCCAAAGGAAAAAAAAGCAAGTACAATTTGTTTTGTCCATATATTCACTGGAGGATTGTGAAACTCTTACTGGCCATCTCCTTAAGGATGACTGAGTCTTAAGATAGTATGTTTAAAGTGTGTGTGCGTGTGTGTGTGTGTGTGTGTGTGTGTGTGTGTGTGTGTGTGTGTGTGTGTGTATGTGGTGTGATACCACAAGATGTTCTTTGGCAGTGTTTCTCAACTTGTGGGTCAAGACCCCATTAGGGTTTGCATATCAGATATCCTGCATATCAGATATTTATTTTCTAGTTTATAACAGCAGCAAAATTATTGTTAAGAAGCAGCAAAAAAAAAATTTTTTTACAGTCTGGGGTGTTCACCAGAACAGCAGCAACTTTATTCAAGGATTGTATGCAGCATTAGGAAGATTGAGAACCATTGCTCTAAGAGAATGTGATAAATTGCAGGGAAGCTTGTTAAGAGGAGAAGTAAGGAACTCAAAATGGCCCCAGGAAGACCTTGAAACTGACCAGGTTTACTACAGCCTTGCCTAACCACAAGTATATAAGCAATAAAGCTAATTTAGTCACTTCAGAAGAGCCATGCTTCAGGAAGACTCTTAGATAATCCTAGCCACCTGGAAGAAGCAGAGACCAGATGAATTGTCTAGAAAACAAACAAACAAACAAAACATGAGGAGTGGACAAGCTCTGCCGAGTGTTTCAGGTCCTCAGCTTTTGTGAACTGTCACCCATCTATGTTGGGGTAGGCTTTGGTGATGCAGCTGTCTTCAAGTTATTTTTGCTCTTCTAAATAATCCTTCACTCTTATGCCTGTAAATAACCCCAGTAAAACTTAAGTAAGTCGTGGTAGTGTCCTTGAATTGGTGTGTCATCAGCTTTCTATCTGTGGTAAGCAGATGTTTGTTTTTCTTTATTGGTGACTAGTTACACAGAAAATACTGAATTCAGTTTTGGACATATTTATATATCTGCGGAAGGTCTATGTGGACAAACAGGTGGATTGATCTGAAATTGAGAGTAAAAACAAAGACAGTATTGGCTTGGAACCTTCAGCAAACTACCAGCTGTCACTTGAATAGTGTGTACTGTGTGTTATAAACTGCTTTAAGCATTCAAATTCAGAGCCTAATTCATTTACTGCAGAAATTTGTACCATTACTATCAACATCTGCCTTTTATAAAGGAGGCTCATTAGGTTTGCTGAGTAACTTGCTAGTAATTACTTATGTATAAAGTGTTAGAGCTATTATAATTAATGAGTTTCAGAATCCAAAGACTCTATCTACAACTTTGCCCTGTTTCACATAAAATGAGAGCTCAGATATGCAAGATTCCTAAAGAGCAAGAAAAGGAGCATTTTTAAGGAGCATGAAGATAATGATCAAAGGAATTTTATTTAATGATATTTCTCTTTTTTAAATTTATACTTTTTATTAGATATTTCCTTTATTTACATGTCATAAGATTTCTCCTTTCCCAGTTTCCCCTCAAAAAAAAAAGACAACCCAAAACAACAAGAACAAACCCCTGTTGCCTCCCCTCTCCCCCTGCTTGCCACTCCACCAACTCCCACTTATTGGCCCTGGCATTCGGGCACAGAACCTTCACAGGGCCAAGGGCCTCTCCTCCCATTGATGATGGACTTTGCAATCCTCTTTAACCACTTTATTAAAATATGATTAGTCATTGTGCCCAACACTTAAATCTGACAATAGTATTAGGAACTTTGTAATCTAGGTTGGGAGACATTTATGTTAACCAATCCATTCATGAACAACACAACCTTCTTATATATACATAGTAAGTAGCATAGACCCTCAACTCTATAAGTGCAAAGGGCTAGAAAAATTAGTCACAGAAGCTATTAAGACCATAGAATTCTTCAAAGAGTTGAAGAAATTGCCTACAACTGTAATCTGAGAATTTGAAGCATATTAACAGAGAGAATGATTTGTGTAATGAAGAAAACAAAATCTGGTTGGCTATATAGAGATTGTAAAACTCATAGTCAAGTAAAAGAATCAGCATGAAGGAAAGTTATGTAGGAGGGATGGAGGAGGTAACACATTGTACTAGGTAGTCTAGATGAATCTAAATAGCAAAAAAAAAAAAAAAAAAAATTAAAATAGCCACATTTTACCAGAGCACATCTTGAACTCAGGACAAATTGTAGGTTGTAGGTTGAAGACTTTGTGGTTGGTTTGATGTCCCAATCCCTCCTATGGAGGTCTTCCCTTGTTACAGGAGATGGCCCTTTCAGGATTCTTACCCCCCATTGCTAGGAATCTTAGCTAGGGTAGCCCTTGTAAATTCCTGAGAGTTTCTACTGCACTATGTTTCTACTTCATGCTCAAGATGTCTGCCAATACTAATTGTCCCTCTCAGTACTCTCTCTCTCTCTGTCCTCCCCTCATGTACTCATCATGTTCTTAATTCCCCCACACCCCAGTCTACTCTAGATATCTGTTATAGTATAGATACTATAATATAATATTATTATATTATAATAGATCTATTATACTCATTACTCCTTCCCTGGTATGTTTCCCACTTTGAGACCTCATCATATATCTTTCTGGGTCTGTAAATTGTAGAATGATGATCCTTTACAACTAGTATTCTACACATGACTTTTCAATAAGAGTCTGATAGAGCACAAGTTGTTACTGTTAGGGAAAGCTCATTTTAAGGGTGATGGTTAATGAATTCAGTGATGGTTAATGAATTCCCAAGCTTTGGTGGAGACTTCTGCTCAGCTGGAACAAGCTGTTGGGAAACAGAAAAGAGTCATGTAGAGTGCCAAAGCCACTGTATGGCTGTGTCAGTTTTTCTTGTGTTTATTTTCTAAGTACTCGGAATCTCCTCTTTTTCTCAATTCGATCCTTGGATCTTGACTTACATAGCTAATTCAAACACTAGGTGTGATATTTTATTACATATTTAAGCAGAGAGAGATGGGGAGGGAGAGGGAGAGAGGAAGAAGAGAAGAAGGGGGAGGGAGGAGAAGAAGAAATAAAACACATCAAGAACATTAGGGACAAGAAATACTCCCAAAAGACCTAGAAATACCAGTACTGCCTGCAGAAAGGCTCTGTTAGCTTCACCACCTCCAAAACAATAGTGTTAAGTGACTAACCTATGAAGGAACTGTCTTATTGATTATTATAATGTTAATTAATTCAAAGCAATCATGGTTCAATTCTGCCAAACCCTACTTCTGAATACTGTTGTCCTTGGAATCAAGTTCTTAACTCATGAGTCTTTTAGGAGACTACCAATGCAAATAACTGGGGACTCTAGTAGATCATTCTTTGATCTTCATGAAATTTCTTATAATACTAGCATTTCAGGAATGCTTCTATGTATGAAGTATGCATTTTATTAATTCATAGTTCTATAGATGCTATATTATTGTAATAGCTGTGATCATTTATAACTATGTAATTCTATGATACAATTAAAGTCTCCTACATTTATCTTTAATTTTTGGTTATATTTTACTACGATTCACTTCACGTATTTTTTTTTCTGTATACCTCAATACTTGGAAAATAGGTTTACTTTATTATAGACTGTTTGAGTGACTGGCCTTGTTAAATCATTCTGAGAACATAAAGTAACACTCCCAACAAGTTGCAAGGCTCTTTAAGCTTGAAAATCTTTCTTCCTAAATAAGTCCAAGAAATTATTTTGTTAATTTATTTCTTTTCAGAAAAGAATACTCGTTGGTATCCAGAGATTATTTAACACTCAGATATTTTAATAGCCCATTTGCCATTTTTTATTACATATTTTCTTTATTTATATTTCAAATGTTATTCCCTTACCCAGTCCCCCCACCCAGAAGCCCCCTATTCCATCCCCCTCCCTCTGCTTCTATGAAGGTGTTACCCCATCCACTCACCTATTTCTGCCTCCAACTCTGGCATTCCCTTCACTGGGGCATCAAGCCTTCACAGGACCAAGGGCTTCTCCTTCCACTGATGCCCGAAAAGGCCATCCTCTGTTACATATGCAGATGGAGTTATGGGTCATTCCATGTGTGCTCTTTGTTTGGGGGTTTAGTCCCTGGTAGCCCCGGTGGGACCTGCTTTGTTGATATTGTTATTCTTCCTATGGGGTTGCAAATCCCTTCAGCTCCTTCAGTCCTTTCTCTAACTCCTCCATTAGGGACCCATGCTCAGTCCAATGGTTGGCTGTGAGCATCTGTCTCTGTATTTGTCAGGTTCCAGCAGAGCCTCTCAGGAGACATCTATAGCAGGCTCCTGTCAGCATGCATTTCTTGGCATTCACAATAGTGTCTGGGTTTGGTGACTATATATGAGATGGACTCCCAGGTGGGGCAGTCTCTGGATGGCCTTTCCTTCATTCTCTGCTCCACACTTTGTCTCCCCAATGCTCCTGTGAGAATTTTGTTCCCCCTTCTAAGAAAGACTGCGACATTCACACTTCGGTCTTCATTCTTCTTGAGCTTCATGTGGTCTGTGAATTGTATCTTGGGTATTCTGAGCTTTTGGGTTAATATCCTCTTATCAGTGAGTATATACCATGCGTGTTCTTTTGTGATTAGGTTACATCACAAAGGATGATATTTTCTAGTTCCATCCATTTGCCTAAGAATTTCATGAAGTCATTGATTTTTAGTATTTATTTATTTATTTATTTATTTATTTATTTATTTATTTAAACTCCAGATTTTATTCCCTGCCTGTCCACCCTCGAACTGTTCCACATCACATATCTCCTCTCTGTTCCCCTGTCTCCAGGAGGATGTCCCCACTTCCCACCCACCACCCCACCAGACCTCTAAACTCCCTGGGGCCTCCAGTCTCCTGAGGGTTAGGTATAGTTTCACTGACTAAGCCCAGACCCGACAGTCCTCTGCTGTGTATGTGTTGGGGGTCTCAGCAGATTATGTATGCTGCCTGGTTGGTAGTCTTGTGTCTGAGAGATCTCAGGGTTCCAGGTTAATTGAGACTGCTTATCTTCCTACAGGGTTGCTGCCCTCCTCTCCAGCTTCTTCCAGCTTTCCTCCTAATTTAACCACAGGGGTTATCAGCTTCTGTCCATTGGCTGGGTGCAAATATCTGCATCTGACTCAGCTGCTTTTTGGGTCTTTCATAGGGCAATAATGATAGGCCCCTTATTGTGAGTACTCCATAGGCTCAGTAATAGTGTCAGGTCTTTGGGCCTCTCCTTGGGCTGGATCCCACTTTGGGCCTGTTGCTGGACCTTCTTTTCCTCAGGCTTCTCTCCATTTCCATCCCTGAAATTCTTTCAGACAGGAACAAATATGGGTCAGAGTTTTGACTGTGGGATGGCAACTCCATCCCTCACTTGATGTCCTGTCTTTCTGCTGGAGGTGGGCTATACAATTCCCTCTTCCCAATGTAGGGCATTTTATCTAAGGTCCCTCCCTTTGTGTCCTGAGAGTCTCTCACCTCTCAGGTCTCTGGTACATTCTGAGGGTCCAACCTCCTACCTCCCAAGGTTGACAATTTCCATTGTTTCAGCTGACCCTCAGTGCTTCAGTCCTTTTCCCCCACTCAATAGCACATCATGTTCCCCTCACCCCCCATCCTCTTTCCCTTTTAGGTCCTTCCCTCCTTCTCCCCTTGTGGATGCTTTCTTCTCCCTCCCAAGTGGTACTGAGGAATCCTCACTTGGGCCCTTCAGCTTGTTGACCTTTTTGAGTTCTGTGGACTGCATTTTGGGTATTCTGTAATTTGTTTTAAGCTAATATCCACTTATTAGTGAGTACATACCAGCCATGCCATTTTAGGTCTGAGTGTTACCTCACTCAGGATGATATTTTCTAGTTCCAGCCATTTGCCTGCAAAATTCAAGATGTCCTCATTCTTAATAGCTGAGTAGTATTCCACTGTGTAAATGAACCACATTTTCTGCATCCATTCTTCTGTCATGGGACATCTGAGTTGTTTCTAGCTTCTGTCTATCACAAACAAGGCTGCTTTCAACATAGTGGAACACATGTCCCTGTGGCATTGTGGAGCATCTTTTAGTATATTCCCAAGAGTTGTACTGCTGGGTTTTTATTTTTATAGCTGAGTAGTATTCCATTTTGTAAATATACCACATTTTCTGTATCCATGCCTCTGTTGAAGGACATCTGGGTTCTTTCCAGCTCCTAGCTATTATAAGTAAGGGTGCTATGAACATAGTGGAGCACATGTACTTATTAAATGTTGGAGCATCTTCTGGGTATAAGCCCAAGAGTCCTCAGGCAGTTCTATGTCCAATTTTCTGAGGAACTGCCATACTGATTTCCAGAGTGATTGAACCAGCTTGCAATCCCACCAGCAATGGAGGAGTGTTCCTCTTTCTCCACATCATTGCCAGCATCTGCTGTCACCTGAGTTTTTGATCTTAGCCATTCTGACTGGTGTGAGGTACAATACCAGGATTGTTTTGATTTGCATTTCCCTGATGACTAAGGATGTTGAACATTTCTTTAGGTGCTTCTCAGCCATTCGGTATTTGTCAGTTGAGAATTCTTTGTCTAGCTCTGTACCCTATTTTTTAATAGGGTTATTTGGTTTTCTGGAGTCTAACTTTTTGAGTTCTTTATATATGTTGGATATTAGCCCTCTATCAGATATAAGATTGGTAAAGATCTTTTCCCAATCTGTTGCTTGCCATTTTGTCCTATTGACAGTGTCCTTTGCCTTACAGAAGCTTTGCAGTTTTATAAGGTCCCATTTGTCTATTATTGATCTTATAGCATAAGCCATTGGTGTTCTGTTCAGGAAATGTTCCCCTATGCCCATGTGTTTGGGTCTCCTCCCCACTTTCTCTTCTATTGCTTTCAGTGAATCTTGAATTGAGCTTTGTACAAAGAGAAAGAATGGATCAATTTGCATTCTCCTACATGCTGACCACCAGTTGAACCAGCACCATTTGTTGAAAATGCTGCCTTCTTTCCACTGGATGATTTTAGATCCTTTGTCAAAGAGCAAATGACCATAGGTGTGTGGTTTATTTCTGAGTCTTCAATTCTATTCTATTGATTTACCTGCCTGTCTCTATATCAATAGTGCACAGGTTTTTATCACTATTGCCCTGTAATACAGCTTGGGGTTAGCTTCCCCAGATGTTCTTTTATTTTTGAGAGTAGTATTTGCTACCCTAGGCTTTTTTGTTATTCAAAATGAATTTGAGAATTGCTCTTTCTAGCTCTATGAAGAATTGAGTTAGAATTTTGATGGGGATTGTACTGAATCTGTTCATTGCTTTCAGCGATATAGCCATTTTTACTATATTAATCCTGTCAAATGCATGAGTATGAGAGATCTTTCCATCTTCTGAGATGTTCTTCAATTTCTTCCTCAAAGACTTGAAATTCTTGTCATACAGATTTTTCACTTGCTTGGATAGAGTCACACCAAGGTATTTTATATTATTTCTGATGATTGTGAAGGGTGTCATTTCCCTAATTTCTTTCTCAGATTGTTTATCCTTTGAGTAGAGGAAGACTACTGATTTTTTTTTTTTTGAGTTAATTTTATATCCAGCTAGTTTGCTGAACTTGTTTATCAGGTTTGGGAGTTTTCTGGAGGAATTTTTGGGGTCATTTAAGTATACTATCATATCATCTCTAAATAGTGATATTTTGACTTCTCCCTTTCTAATTTGTATCCCTTTGATCTCCTTTTGTTGGCTAATTGCTCTGGCTAGGACTTCGAGTACTATATTGAATAGGTAGGAAGAGAGCAGGCAGCCTTGTCTAGCTGCTGATTTTAGTGGAATTGCTTCAAATTTCTCTCCATTTAGTTTGATTTTGACTACTGGTTTGCTGTATATTGCTTTTACTATATTAGGTATGAGCCTTGAATTCCTGATCTTTCCAAGACTTTTACCATGAAGGTTTGTTGAATTTTATCAAATGCATTCTCAGGATCTAATGAGATGATCATGTGGTTTTTTTCTTTGAGTTTGTTTATATAGTGGATTACCTTGATGGATTTCGTTATATTGAACCATCCCTGCATCCCAGGGATTAACCCTATTGATCATGATGGATAATCGTTTTGTTGTGTCTTTAGATTCAGTTTGTGAGATTTTTATTGAGTATTTTTTGGATTGATATTCTTTATTTTTTTCTTTTAGATATTTTCTTTATTTACATGTAAATTTCTCCATTCCCAGTTTCCCCT
>NW_022196914.1:78372050-78400563 GCF_008632895.1 Mastomys coucha | reverse complement strand
GTCCCTGCTCCATAGTTAATCTCTGCAACTCCTTCCGTGGGTATTTGGTTCCCCCTTTTAAGAAGGAGGGGAAAACTTCATGAAGAGAATGCCAATAGCTTCTGCATTGATATTCTTAAGAGAAACTGGTCCGAAGTTCTTTTTCTTTGTTGGGTCTTTGTGTGGTTTAGGTATAGATGTAATTGTGGCTTCATAGAACATATTTGGCAGTGTTCCTACTGTTTCTATTTTGCGTAATAGTTTGAAGAGTCTTGGTATTAGGTCTTCTTTGAAGGTCTTATAGAATTGTGCACTAAACCCAACTGGCTTGGGGCTTCTTTTGGTTGGGAGACTTTTAATGACTGCTGCTGTTTCTTCAGGGTTATGGGACTGCTTAGATGGTTGATCTGATCCTGATTTAACTTTGGTACTTGGTATCTATCTAGAAAATTGTCTGTTTTGTCCAGATTTTTCAGATTTGTTGAATATAGGCTTTTGTAGTAGGATCTGATATATTTTTTTTTAATTTTCTGTTTCTGTTGTTATGTCTCCCTTTTCATTTCGGATTTTGTTGATTTGCATACTTTCTCTGTGCCCTCTCTTTAGTCTAACTAAGGGTTCATATATATACTATGCCCAACATAAAAAAATCAATGCATATAAATTTTATCTTAAGCCACATTTTGAACATGAATTGACTCTTTTATTTTTGGACAAAAATAAGCCAAGAAAGGTAACAGAATATATCATTTGTCAATGCCAGTAAATTATCTCCCCTAAAGACAACATTATATATTTTACTAGCAACTGCTTTTAATCTGGCCATAAATGTTTTAAAAATTAAACAATGCTTAAAATCACAATTTTAATAGCAAGTTTTTATTTTTAGTTTAGTTTTATTATTTTATTATTTTAAAATTTGTGTAGTTTTGTGTCTCTCTAGGCATGAATGCACATGTCTGAAGACACCAGAAACATTGGAAGCCCCTAGGAATGGAACTACATATTGTTATGAACTACCAGATGTGGGTGCTAAGAATCAAACTCAGATCCTCTGTGAGAGTAGCACACTCTTTTTGCTGCTGAGCCATATCTCTTCAGCCCTGCAAATATAAATTCTGTGCCCCCTAAGTGCCTTTAATTTTAGCATCTATTTTAGCAGGAATCTTGCAATGAAATGAGCAGCTCTCAGCCTCTGTAGCCAGACTCAGCACCTGATTATATGGAAGCTGCTGACATAAAACTCCTAGAAGCTTCAATTTTCAGACTTCACAGCTCCCTGATTATTTTAGTTCTGTTCTTTTATCATCTGTCTACAGATCTTTGACAACAGTGTTTATCACAGTAACATTAAAGCACTCTGACACAAAGTGGGTGTTTTTTTTCTCAACTTTTACATTTTTTCATTATTTTTTTTGTTTTTTACAGAAACCATGAAATAACAGGGATGTTTAAATCTCACTCCATCCTGTGAACAAAGCTTTTAGGACTGAGTCTGTATGACAGCCAGGAGAGCTTATTAACCCCAAGGGTTGTGTGGGTTTGTCATTGTAGTAGGGTATTTTCAAGTACAAGTTTAAAATAAAAGAATGATCTTACATCACTTCTTTGAGTTCTAACTGCCTAGTAATGATCCTTAACTTAAAGATGGAGCAAGAAGTTCAAATTCTTACTCAAGGATGCTTATTGTGAGCCAGAAGAGTTGAACAATGCTTAGATACTTAGAGAGCTTCAGTCACATGCTGGTCACCTCTTTCAGCAACTCAGTCAGGCAATTGGCTCTGAAAAAGAACTCACACATCCAAGGAGAAAATTGGGTGTGGTATTTTTCAGGAAACTGCCTCTTCCTAAGTTAGCCACACAGAAGATTTGGTTCTATGAGTAGCCAAATGGAAATGTATAAAGCTGCATGTGCACATGTTTTAATTTTTATACTCTACCAACATGATGATTATTATGCTCGATTATTTAACTACAAAAATGTATCCAATTAGAGCTGAACCCTTCATGCAATAGACATCAGGACAAATTCCACTGTCACACCATATATGTTAAGAAGCAGGAAGGATATACTATCCCTCTAGAGTCACATGCTCCTAGCTCAAGGAGAGTTTTGTTTAATGGATTGTGCCAATGAAGGAATATCATCCTAATAATTGTCCTCACTCATTCTCAGATTGGCTGCTCCTAAGATTACTGATTATGTAGTATTAGCTGCTCATAAATTCATCTGGAAGTATGAGACCAGACACTGACCTCTGGAGTCTGTGACCCAAACAAGCATTGCACTGAGTTTAAGTCTAGGTTCCTCTGGAAATGAAATTTGCTGACAGGTGTAATAGCCCTTTCCACTGGAAAGACTCATACAACAGATCAGTTCCCATACAATTCATTTTGCCATGATTTAGAAAATTCTGCTTGTTGCACATAAACTACTAAATATAGGCCAAGTATTGGAATAAAATAGTTTGTAAGATTTCTATTACAGGACTCCAATATGTACTCCATAAGATATAAGTTATATACCAGTCTCCCTTTAAAAATATGTGATATTTACTGTTAATTGTGTGTATGTATGAGTCTGTGCAGAGGTATGTAGGTGTGCATACAGGTGCTTCCTGCAGCTAGACTGACAGATAGCTGAGAGCTGCCCAAAGTCATAGGTGCTGGAAATATAATTAGAGTCCTCTCTCTGTCTCTCTTTCTGCATCTCTGTCTCTCTCTGTCTCTGTCTGTCTCTGTTTCTCTGTTTCTCTCTCTCTCTCTTTCCCTCAAGAGAGTTAGTGATGTGTTTATGGGCAAAAATCTCTTGTTGCACAAATTGGACAACTTGTGTCAAGACCTCCAAAATCCAAATGAAAACAGGAACCATAGGAGAGTCTGCAATTCCAGTGCTCTATGGGAAGTTAGAGGCAGACAAAGAGTCTCCAGAAGCCTCAATGACCAGTTTGCCTCAAGGAAAATACGTCAACCCAAATGAAAGGGAAAGTCAAGGACCAACACCCAAGTTTGTCCTCTAACAGTTGCATATGTGCTTGCTCAGATATGCACATCTACACACATACACAAACATCTCCCTGTGTCTCTGTCCCATCTGCTACTGTCTTGTCTGTGTCTGTCCATCCGTCAGTCAGTCAGTATCTTCTCTTCTCTCTCTCTCTCTCTCTCTTCCTCTCTCTCTCTCTCTCTTTTCCTCTCTCTCTCTCTCTCTCTCTCTTTCTCTCTCTCTCTCACACACACACACTAATAAACTGATTTAAGGAGATGCTATAGTGACAGATCAGTGGATAAAGTGATTGCTGTACAATCACGATTATCAGAATCAGGTCCCAGGAACTCATATGATGATCTGTAGTGCAAGCCTAAAACCCTGTGCTGGGAAGCAGAGAGAAGCATACCTCTAAGTTTGATGAGAAACAATATGAACTAACTAGTACCCTCAGAGCTTCCAGGGACTAAAACACCAACCAAAGAGTACATATGGTGGGACTAATGGCTCTAGCAGCATAAGGATAGCAAAGGATGGCCAAGTCAGTCATCAATGGGAGGAGAGGCCCGTGGCCCTGTGAAGGTTTTATGTCCCAGTGTAGGGGAATGCCAGGACCAACCAGTAAGCAGGAGGGTGTGGGGTGAGGACCAGGGGGAGAGGGGAGGGAACAGGGGCTTGTTTTAGTTTTGTTATTTTATTTTATTTTATTTTTTGGGGGGGGGGACTTGGAAAAGGAGCTATTGTAAATAAAGAAAACATCTAATAAAAAAAAGAAACCCTGTTTAAAACTAAAGGTGTAGAGCTATAGAGAAAGACATCAGATGCTGACCCCTGATTTGTACAGGTGTGTTATAGGTATGCACGCCTGCACACAGATGTATATCCATGCATACAACACATGCACACACACACACACACACACACACAAATAAAATAAAGAAAACTGACTTACTCTATATGTATGTAATTAGAACATACACAGAGAAGTATAGATAACAGAACCAGTCACTATAGCCAGACTTTCAAAACACTGCAAGTGCATAGATTTAATGAGGAAATAGAAGCATTTACAGAACATTGGACAACTTATTTTTTACATTGATAGTGTGTAGTTGCTAACATGAAACAGTAGCTGGAAAGATAATATATCAGATTACATAGATTAAAAACATTGATGGCCATGATAGCAAGACAGTTAAAATGAGGAACTTTTAACATAACCGTTATTCCTTTCTGCTCCCATAGAAATACCAGGAGGCAGGCTGTGGAAAGGAGCACAAGCTAAAGCAAATACTGCATGTTCCAAGGTAAAATGATGATATGTAAAATTGGTCATGACTTTCAAGATATGTATGTTTATCTGAGGCTCCTTACTCTTCCTGTGTAGCCAGGGTGTTTTATTGTGATGTGCCATTCCCAGAAATATCCATTTACATGAGAATTATTTTCTTCTTCTAGGACTTTACCATGTTCATGCATCTTTATAGTAAAATGCATGTTAATTCCCCAGGACTGTGCTAGAAAGCACATTTCCTGCCTGTGTGGCATCAGGCCTAGGATCTTGCTCTTAATACAAACTCTGGAATGATTTGAATGCTGCCAATCCATGTGTCACAATCTCAGTAGTAAGGTGCAGAAAGTCTTAGAACTATTAGACAGCCTCCCTGTCTGTGGTCATTCATTATTGTTCACTTTTCTTTCCTATGAATCATCCCTGACAATGGTACTGAAAATCGGATATCCTTCCAATCCTTATTTCTGGGCACTCCTAGTTCTTCCTGTACCACTTTTCTCCAATGCTTTATTCGAGTTTATCTCCGTTTTTAATGACTTAGTTATCATCTATTTCTTTCTTTTAAGACATAAACTTAGTAGGACAACACCGTTTATTTTTCATTTGTAAAAATTAAATAGAAAAGATTTATATATTTTTATTTTTTGTGATGGTTTTTTTTTTCCTGAATGTGTGTATACCATGTGCTCCTGGTATCCTTGGCAGACAGATGAAGACATTAGATTCCTGGATTTCTTGGAAGTGTAGTAACAAGCAGTTGTGAGCCACTGTGTGAGTGTACAAACTTAACCCAGGTCAACGATAAGAGCAGTAAATGCTCTTAACCACTGAGACATCTCTCTATCCCTAAATTTTTATTTTTAAAATCAAACCATATTCACAATATCTAGGGTATTTCTTGATGACACATTTCACATGAAACATGAAACAGCTGGAAAGATAATATGTCAGATTACATAGATTAAAAACATTGATGGCTATGTTAGCAAGACAGTTAAAATGAGGAACAAGTAATAAATTTTATTAGTTAATGGACACTTAAACAAAGAGCAAAAATAATAGGCTGGTTTGAATGAATATGTATGTATGTATGTATGTGTGTGTGTGTGTGTGTGTGTGTGTGTGTGTATACACACACACACACACCTATGTATCAAGAATGTTGACATAAGCAAAAACAAAAACAAAAACAAAAAACCACAGTGGTTAAATAGTAGGAGTTCCAAACAACATAGAAGTAACAATACATCTAAATAGATAATTAGATATTCTTCAGATGTTACCATTTGAACACCTCCAGCTAAGCATCCAGTTCCTAATAGAAATGTGTAAGCTTGATTAATTAGAAAAATCTGTTTGATAAGATCCATGCTCCTGAATATAATTCTCAATAATTACATATATAATAATTACAGATTTTTAAATCTGGTGTTAAGAAACCTGTGGAAAATACAGTTACTCCAACTTGATATTTTCAAATTAATCTGAGTTTTCTCCTTGTTTTTTTCTGAGTTACTTTATTTCTTCTAATTCAAATCCTTTTTATTGTGTAATGTGCTGTCTTATAGAAACTAGACTTTCAATGACAGTGGCATGTACCTATAATCCAAACATTCAGGAGGCAGGAGGATCTCCACTAGTTCAAGAGCATCTTGGTCTGTATAATAAATTCTGGAATAGCCAGAATTGTGTAGTGATACAAAAATAATAATGTATAGAAACCAAGAAAGGTAGAAATAGGGAATGTGAAGGAA
The DNA here is from genome assembly GCF_008632895.1 of Mastomys coucha. Taxonomy (NCBI): domain Eukaryota; kingdom Metazoa; phylum Chordata; class Mammalia; order Rodentia; family Muridae; genus Mastomys; species Mastomys coucha. The sequence goes on along the minus strand of NW_022196914.1, from coordinate 78,394,547 downwards.
GAAAGGAGAGAAAGAAAAGAGGGAGAAATATAAAGGAAAGAAAAAAGCATTGCCCACCAGTAAGAGAGTTATAGAAAGAAATGCCTTTGCCCATCAGCACTGATGAGGGTACTTCTCAATCCTATTTGTATAGGGAAGATTTTATCACAGTTCTTTCTTCTGAAATGATAATTATCAGAAGAGCAAAATATGTATTTAGAAATATCTCTTACTCAGATATGAATAGAACTACTAAAGAACCCTTAAAATTTTTAAAAATTGTTGTGTACATACTGTGAGACAATTCCTTGTCATGCTGGACCAATCTTTGTCATGCTATTTCCATAGACACTTCCACCTTCTAAGGATGAAACTTCCAAAGTTGACACTCTTTTCACAAAGAATGGTACTGATCATAATGGGAATGAAAAAAATAATTAACACTTGTGAGTTTACAATCAGGAAAGAAGCTTGCTATTGTAAGTGTTGGAGAGGATATACACCTTTGGCATTCAGTTTTATGTGAACACTGATGACATTCTTCATTATCACATGTGGTTGTGTGAAACCCCATCACTGTGACACTTCAGAGACTGTCCATGCATTTGTCTATCAGAAGACGTCTCTCTTTAATGCCTCATACTTTTCCTGCTGATAGCTTTGCCTCTGTGTTTGCCTGTTTGTTTGTGGGTATTTTTTTGTTTTTTGTTTTGTTTTGTTTGTTGGCTGGTTTGTTTTTGATATAGGGTTTCTCTGTGTATCTCTGACTGTCCTGAACCAAGTTGGCCTCAAAATCAGAAAGCTGCCTGCCTCTGCCTCCCAAGGGCTGGGATTAAAACATGCACCACCACTGCCCATTGGGTAATTTTTTTTCAATAAATAAGGCACATTTTTGGCCTATATCCATCTGGATTCCCTTAACATTATCCTTTCCCAGTAGCCACATTGTTCTTCATATAAGGTGCTTAGGATTTTTGATGATGTCATTAACATTGTATGGGTCAGAAGGAATAAAAGGCTACATTTGAAATATGCATATACATGGATCTTGTTTTCACCAAATTTTTTTTCCCAAATTTCCTTTATTTCTGAGCCATTGAAGTTCAGGGTTGAAGTTTACACCTTCTGCTTCAACCAATTTCAGATTAAGTCCTTCTACTTCTTTTTAATTTATCCATATTTAATGATTTAATTTAGGATGGCTATCTTGGCTTGAAATACCCATTTGGGGTATATTTTAAATAAAGCACTTGACTATTTGAGTAGTTTTTTTCATACTATAAAAGAAAATTATGGACTATGGAGAAAGGCCTACAGGAGGGAGATAATCTGTAAGAGTATACTGAAGGAAAATCAGAAAGGCATGTGAGGTTGAGTGATGTCAGCTTTCAGCCCCCACACAATTAAAAACCTTCATCTCACATAGTTTAAAGCAATCTCCCTACCAGGTTAGTGCTATGATTGTACTTGCTTTTAGAACAACCCCTGTATGCAGCACAGGACAGAAATGAAAGCTAAATGATGCCCTCAGATCTACCTCTGATATTCATCTATGTCATTTTGCCTCTTTCATGGGTCTGAGTTGGATGGCTTTTACAGTTTATATTTCCCATGTTCTGAATTGGTTTACTTTGGAACCTGAGGCCTGTAGATACTATTTTTGAGTTGGATATCAATTTGTGGCCAGGCTAGAAGGAAATTAACTGCAACTGTATGTTAGAAATACAGATTAAAAACTGAAATGTGCAGACTATTTTCTTTCTAGTTGGTGGCCAGTGCCTCTTTCTATCCCCTTCTCCTATATAATGTGAAGAACTAGTGGGATACTCACAAATTTTCTGCACACATAGTGTACTTTTTCATAGCAAGCCTGTAAAGCTTTTAATGGCTTACTAATTTATGAGATATAATATTATTGAAAATATTAAAATTTTCCTTCTAGAAACTATATATTTTTGTTATTACAATAATTTTTTATATAAACATGGTATGCAGAATTGATGAATAGGAAATCGCTTGGATAGGTTTTCTAAGCTGCTTCAGGTTTAACAGACGTAACCTCACGTCTTGGGGAGACATACCAACTGAAGTCAGTTGAGTGATTATATGCCACCTAAGGCAGTGGTTCTCAACCTTCCTAATGCTGTAACTCCTGAATACAGTACATCCTGTTGTCATGACTCCCAACCATATAGTTATTTTCATTGCTACTTCATAGCTAATTTTCCTCTGTTATGAATCGTAATGTAAATATCTGTGTTTTCTGATGGTCTCATATGATGACTATGAAAGAGTTGTTTGACCCCTTAAAAGGGATCATGACCCACAGCTTGAGAACCACTGACCTAAAGGAAAAAAATAAGACTATCCTGAACTAATACCCTAAATCATTTTATAACACCTGTGGCTGCTCACTTGCAAAGTGACCACCATTTCTACTAAAATGCTTGAGAGGTTTTCTGGCAAGATCAAGATTTCTACTGGACATTTTCACACATCCAGTTGACATTCAGATTTATGATGAAGTTAACAATCTATAATCAACTGACTAAAAATGCTATATTGTTTGACAAAATTCCCTACCTCTCTTCCTCCTCTTTCCCTCCCTCCATATTGCCCTCTCTCCCTCCCTTTCTTTTGCTAACAAATAATCTTTGTCATCTTTCTAGAAGTCCAGTCAAGTTTAACATAAAACACTGAGATGCAGGTAATAATAATAATGGTCAATATTCATTTTTAGTATAGAGCATGACAAAATAATGTAATAGGCTTTTGCTTGTATACTTTTGATAAAGGCTAATATAAAGATAACCCACTTTTTGCCATTATCCATGTAAGAACTTCATCTAAACAATCAAAAATCAACACTGTTTATTCATAAAAACACAGTGTTTATGTAACCATTCATCCCAATAAAAAGATGTGCAGTATCAGTACAGGAGCATGGTTATTTTTGCCTCTCAGAAACCAAAAGTATTTTCTATTTTAAGTCTAGCTTAGTTCACCCTTTCAATGTAAAATCCATACTTCTTTCATTCTACATAGGCAGATTCTATGAAACTGTGTATGTTGATGCTTTCAGATCATCTGTAGACCTTTTGGGACAGCATGTGAGCTATGCACATGGCTCTGACATGACGATTTATCAGATTGAGGAAATATGCCTTGAAATTAATTTTAGTTAACTCCCCAAATGAGATTGTAGTTGCCAAGAAGAGATAAATCACCATTTTGAATAGTTATATTAAATTGGCACTGCCTCTGAAGGCTGTTGTTGATTGGGAGGCCAAAAACATTTTGATTTATGTTCTTTTGGGGATGTGCCTAGCATCTTATGATTACTCTGAGGAACACTATGGCTGCACCTTTCCATACTTTTATCTGTGAGTCAATATGGTTAATATATATCAGAACTTTGCAAGAGAGGTATATGGGAAACATACTACTTTTGCTGTGTGAATATTTTGTGTAGAACATGCTATTTATCTTCCTAGGTTCAATACTTTAATTTATATATCTGAATATCATACTTTCATCAATTAAGAACTGCATATTTTCTCTAGAATTTTGTATAAGACACTGGCAGTACAATTTAAAGGAGTTGAGCAAGCAATGTTTACTTTTAAATACTTAGAAACACATGCCTCCACCACATAAATTACTAAAAATAAATGACACTATACATTGGGCAAACCAATTTTGGATCTCTAAAATGAATTATGTAATTACTTCTTTCTCAAAATTATGTCTCCCATTTCTGAGGGATTTGCCACAATTTAACTGGAAACTAGAAATTATTTTAGGAAAATACATGTGTGCCTACAAATATGAATTTTCTTCCAAAAAAATCTTCTTTTAATCTGACAAAAGTTTAACTTCTATTTGGGCAAAAGCCCATTAGTTCTACTTAAGAAATATGAATAGGGACTGAAGAGATGGCTCAATTGTTAAGAGCACCAGACGCTCTTCTAAAGGACCAGGCTTCAATTCCCAACACCCATATGGGAACTCACAACTGTCTGTAACTTCAGTTTCAGGGGATCTCATATTCTCACACAGACAGACATAGGCAAAATACCAGTGTACATAAATTAAAAATAAATACATGACTAAAAACAAATAAACAAATAAATAAGAAAAGAAATAAGAGTAACTACATCATTTTAATAAATCTAATAGAAACACAAGTGGTCCTTACTTTTGAAGAACTGCTGTATGCATCAACTTTTGTAGATATGTCCAGTAACATTGTCTGCTCACATCTTATAAGAACAATTATAATTATATATTAATGAAGAGCTAGTTCACATTGAGCTGAATGATCATTAATGATATATTAGAAATAAAATATCACCAAGGAATGGCTATGCTTGATTAGATATTGTTGCCAGTTACCGGATACTACCAGTTAGTTCTGACAAACTAGCTTCCTTTGAATCTGCATCATTTCCCTGTCCTATATTCTAATTCCTTTTTATTCTTGGTTCTTCTTGCTCTTGTCTTTCACTCTGTCCTATTTTCACATATGCACTGCTGCTAAGTTTTTGCTTTTCCAATCGTATCCCCACTCTTTGGCAAACCAAGGGTCTTTCTTCAGACTCAGCCTCTTCACAAGTGGTGTGAGGTAACAGATAACCTTCGTTCTTGCTCTGTCACAAATGAATTTTATTTCTTTCACATTAGCAAAACACAGATTTCATCATGTAACCTTTGATTGCGCTACAAAATTAAGATTAAAGTATAAAATTATAAAAACTTTGGCTTGATAACAAAAATGGCTTTTTAGGGGGGTTTAAATGCAACATTACCCTTTCAAATGCATTTTCTTTGACCTATAATACATTCTAGCTTCAATAAGATGTGAATATTACCAATCACCAGTATTCTGATAAGCATTTGTATTTTAGTAGCAAGTTTCATTCTTCACTACATATAGATGCCATATTTGAATTTTACTTTTTCTACATCAAGTATCTCAGATGTAAATTAATATAGACTTTCACACATTTTCCTATAATATCATCTTTAACAAGTCTCATGATGGGCCAGGGACAAATCTTGTCAAGGCTTCTTTCAAGTCTTTCAAGTCTTCATTTGTCACTATGCACCAGCTCTTGGCTAAGGAAAGTGGGGTAGGATCATGTTGAGATAAGAGAGGCATGCTCATGTGATTGTGGGGTTGAGTCCTGTCTTAATTTAAAACAGAATACTTGGTTTATGGCTACCACACTAATTTTGATTTTTATAAAACATCATTTGTCTTGTTTTGAGTTATCTGGGACATTAAAATTTGTACATGGAACAAATATACCATTCATCTCATTCCAGATTTGTTTGGAAAATTATCTTCATTCCTCATCACCTTGTGTCACAGACACTATGTCAATATGAAGAAATGGTAGTAATGACATTTCATTGAGAGAGCTGCATAAACTGTAAAGAAGCAGAACAAAAATCATTGGCATAGCCTTTGTGCTAGAATGAGGGGATCTCTTGTGGTGATAGGTTTGTTATTCAACCTGAATATTTTTTACTGTATGGAGTAGCTTATGCATTTTATACCTGAAAGCTAAAAATGTGACCAAGGTCAAAATGACCTGATCATGAAGATATCAACACACAATAAAAATGTTGATCTTTTCTGAAGGAGAGGGGTGGAGTTCTGGAAGAGAATAGTGGTGAGGAAAGGAAGAGGATAGGGGAAGGGGAGGTTGGGAAATTGTCTCAGAATATAATATATGAGAAAAGAATAAAAATATGTTATTTATTAAAATGAGATAAAACTATTTTAAAAAGTCACTATTTTCAAGTGGTCACAGCAACTACAAATCACCCTTAAACTGATAAAAAAAAAATCTTTGAAAGAAAATACCCAACATGACCTTGAAAATATTTCAGGAACTATTTTGAATAAAGTTTAAAAAAATCTGGCATAATTTGGTCCACACATTCACCGCATGTTTCACGACAAACTTTTGACTTCAGGATTCAGTATATCCCAATACTTGATTATAGTCTGGGCATAAATTTTTCTTACAGCACAGACTTATGAATATTTAGGTACATATACCTATCATATAGTCAATTTTTGTTAGGGTTTGTGAATATTAACAACAACAACAGCAGCTGCAGGAGCAGCAACAACAACATATCCCACACTTGCATGGCATGATATAAGCTCTACAAAGATGGAGAAGATAAAAAGTGAGAAAAAGCTTAGTCATCTATTATAAAGATAAGGAAAGTAAGATCCCAAAGAGTAATTATAGTAAAATTACCAAATAAAAAACATAACTCACAAAAATATATGGAGGTATATTACACAATAATCCTGAAAAGATTTGAGGTGATTTATACTTTGAATCATAACTAATTCTGAGTTTAGTATAATGTATCTAAAAGTTGAAACTCATCATATTGTTTAAATTGTTCATAAACTGTAGGAATTATTAGAATAGCGACTGTTTTCCTTGTAGTATCCTTTAAAATATCATCTTCAGTTAATTCTGTAATTGGTAGAACAACCATTGTTTAAAAGTGGAATGACATCCACTTGGTAACCATTCACTTATGGAGAGGTCATAGAGACCTAGAAGCAGACTGTGTGTTTGAGGAGGACAACCAATTGAAAATCACATTTTTATCCTCCTTGTGTTTAGGACTGCTTCACTATTTTATCCTCATTGTGATAAATCTCATCTGATGCCATTGAAGAGCCCAGAGAAAACAGGTCATGCACATAAATAAAAATCATCCCCATATCCATTAATAAAGACATGGCTGTGTTTTGAAACTGGAGAAACACCACATACTAAAGAGGCATGGGGTAAAGAATAAAATAATCAAATTTTACTATATGAAAAAAGTAAAACAAAGAGATGATTGGGAAATCCATATTCTATTTAAATTATATTCATTCTATACCTGTAGATTATCTGTAATAACTGTATGGTGATTTTCAGGAAAAAATCCCTTTGGAGATTATACAAAGACAAAAAGACAAGCATATCTCTACTCCTCAATGAGTTAAACATTTGATTAGAGTTTGACAACAAAATAAAATATTCATAATTTGGTTTATTTTCTTTTGGATTTATTAATAATCTTAATATATATTTATATATGTATGGCTTTGAGCAAAGACAAAAGAAATGCTCTAACTCTTCCCTGGTCATACAGTGGAAAGTATAAGCTATTTTCCTATTTTCTCAGCAGTAAAAGACCATAATACAGTTCTTTCTGTACAGATTAAAACTCCATACTTGAGCCTAACTATGTACAGAGAAATAAGGTCATGTTTTCCCAGCACTGTACCTTTATATTACAGGAATGTCAATCACTTTCTCCTTAATCTAAATATATATATGTATATATATACATTCATACATATGTGTATATAATATACCCTGTATCATTTTGTTACTTTAACATATAAACCTTAGTGTTCTTTGTCATTCCAGTACAAAGTGAATAAAAATTTTATGGTTGTACTGAATGACCATGCAATTCAATTTTGCGGATGTTTTCCAATAGTGCTCAAAAAATTGACATATAAAAATATTTTACTACCAAATGTAAACCTTTAATAATTTAAAGGACTAGTGCATGATCTTAACAAGAAGATAATTTTTAAATTTAATAAAATAAAGGGGTTTTGTACTCATATGTGAAAGGTCTTGCAACTTTCCCATAGATTCTAAGTAGGCTGAAAGATCTCTCTCTTACATCATTCTCAACAGGCTGTCATTAGTCACCACCATGCCAGTAATAAATAACATCACATTGCCTAGCATTGTTTATTGTTTCACACAAGGTAAGATCTGTCAGCAATTAAGTGCAACAACTCATTTTGGTTTCATAGGTGGTAGATCCATAAAAGGCAATGTAGATCCACTTAGACCTCTTGCTTCTGCTTTTGTTCTCAGACTTCAAGGCTATCTGGAGACCCTGTCCAATAGAATGTATGGTCTTTGTGTTCTGAAATAGATCACTTGTACCTGTAATGTCAAAGACCTCCACATCAGGTCACTCTCTTGAGTTATATTAATAGGAGTCAGGCACTAGAAAGCTTGCTATTGTGTTCCACGCATCCACCACATGTGTGAGGTGCAGTAAACACACATGACCGCTAAGGGACTTCCCTAGTGGAGGCATCATGATGTTCACAGAAAGAATTAAGGAAACAAGTGAACAAACAGACAGTGCTTTCAGACAGCTCAACTCCACCCGGGCTTCCTATCACCAAGTCCATGTGAGTTTCAGCACATTTGAAAGAACAAACCTCTTGTCTATCTAGGGACTATGTAGGTTACCACATGCCTTAAGATTTACTAACTGCTTAGTTACAATATACAAAGGGCAGATTGTGTATTTCCAAACAGATGTGATGATATATAATATTTATTTCTTCACATTAACATCACAATAAACTACCAACTAACATTAAGACACAGAACACATTTAACTCCAAAACAAGCTGTGCTTTGCAAATGATTGTTTAACTGATAAGAACAGCAACTACATCAAGTGAAAGTGAAAACCTCACTTCTAGATTTAAGTCAGAGACCCAAGTCAGCCTTTTAAGAATTTGAAGAGAGGCAATTAGTGAATAGTTAGACTCTTCTAGAAGTGAGAAATACTGTAAGCCTTTTCTTGCAATGATTGATTTGAATATACTTTTTTTTTTGCCCCCAAAAGCATGCCAGGACTAGGTTCAGATGCTTGATTATGTCAAGAAGGAATAAAAGTAATGATTTTTGGTGTAATACAAGCAATTTGTAGGTTCAAGCATACAATTTTTGCATAAAATATTGCAGGTTAAAAATGATATTGTAGGTCTCAAGCCATTGCATTACATTTGAACAGTTGTCACAATTATTATGTTTTGTGAAATTTAAAACTGTAACTTTTGAAGTGAAGCAATAAAACTAAATTCTGAAACAGTGACTTTTACCTTTCTACAACACAGACTAGTTACTTTTATTAGGGTTGGAAAAGTTATTTACAGCTAACATTAACTGAGTCTTGGTAAAAGTCCAATAACACATGAAGACAAATATCTCCTCACCTTTCTCACAAAATCAGTGAACGTGTTTGAGGTTAGAGAAAGCCTTAACAGTGGCAATGTTAGTCTCCTATGGTGGCTGAGCATGTAACATGTTCCTTCACCTAACTCAAAATTTAAAGCACCAAAGTACAATTTAGAGCTATAAACTGGGATTATTTTATTGAATCCCACATAATTAACAACCTAGATGCAGAGGCACAGCTAATGAAAGAAAGCTTTGATTGGTGCTATGCTGGATCTAATTGGAGTTGCCTTTTTAAAAATCAGAGTTTTGTTTCCATTGACTCCAAGAACTCTTCATAAAAGGGAGAAACACATATATCAAAGGAATCAAGTAAAAGGTTAGAAATCAATGATCTTACAACAATATGTTAAATCCTTTAATGGTTTGAAAGAAAGGAAGACATGTAACACTGAATGTTATACAAGTCTTTTGAACTTCTCTTGGGCATTTAGATATATATATATATATTTAATTATATATGTATATATGTTTTTACATTTGCATGTAGGCCACAGCTTCTAAAATATCTTTTCAGAGTAGGCTATAGGGATCTATCATGAGATAGAATAAAATAATATCTGAGAATATTCTGTTTATTAGAGTACTTCTTTTCTGCTTTGACAATCAGCAAGAATCATAAATTCGAAGCAAAACGTGGTTTTTCTGCATCTGGGTCTGTATTTAAGACAGAGGGAGACTCTCTCTGCACAGCTGCTGGTGGCGGGGGTGCTGGAGGCACTCCTCGGTTTGGGGGGATGGCTCCCGAGGACATCTGTCGGAACAAGGTGACACGTTGTGGCACTGTGCTCCTGCTCCCTGCCTGAAGGCCAGTGCTGTGGACTGCTGCCACTGGTTGAGGAATGGAGGCCAGGGACTCGCCCACAGTAGGATGAGGTCTGGAGATCAAAGTGGAAACCTCATGGGGCAGAGAAGGCTGCGAGGCGGAGAGGGGCCTGACTTCTCTGGTCAGGTTGGTGTTATGAAGAGCTTGAGTGCTCTTGTGTACTTCATTTTTCGGTGTGGAGCTACCAGGTGTCTGTGGCTGTTGCTGTTGTTGCTGCTGTTGTTGTTGCTGTTGTTGTTGTTGTTGCTGCTGCTGCTGCTGCTGCTGAGTCTGAGGCTGAGTCTGCTGAACCTGGGACTGCTGTAGCTGCTGCTGAGGCTGCTGCATGAGTGACAGCTGGGACGCAGTGGGAGAGGCATAATGGAAAGTTCGTGTGGCCAGGGGGCTCTGTATAGGAGGACTGCAGACTGCTGTGGTATAGGAGCAGGGTGAAAGGATGGCGGAGGGTTGGGGCGTCTGTGTGCTGGGGCTGGGTGAGTGCAAGTTGCTGTGAGATAGGCTGGTTGCAGTATAGACTGGTGGAGATTGTGTCCTCATGCGGGAGGTCGGGGTGGTAATTGAAGATGTGCAGTTCAGGGCTGTCATTTGAGGATAGTTGATTGGCGGGATAGCTTGTACCATCTCTCGGTCATGCTTCACAATCTGCTTCAGAATCTCATTCTCCTGGTTATTGAAAACACCAGTGTTCAGATCCTTCTGGAACTTCTGCAGGAGAATAGAGTTTTTCTTCCCTATCAGCAAAGGAAAAATAGGCACTTAGACAACCTGAAAAAGAACTAGTGAAGCCACATGGGCCTGGCTACTCCAGGGTGACTTATGTCAGCATTAGGACTGACTTACTTGTCACCGTCAAACAGAAGTGAAATTTCTGCCTATGTATAATTTTGCATCTGCTTAGAAAGAAATCTTACCCTCTTCTTTAAAAAACAAAATAAAACAACAACAACAACAACAAACGTGCTGGGCAATGGTAGCATACCCCTTTAATCCCAGCACTTGGGAGGCAGAGGCAGGCAGATTTCTGAGTTCCAGGCCAGCCTGGTTTACAGAGTGAATCCAGGACAGTCAGGGCTATATAGAGAAACCCTGTCTCAAAAAAACCAAACCAACCAACCAAACAAACAACAAAAACAAAAACAAAAAACAAAAACAAAAACAAAAACAAAACAAAACAAGACAATCCCCCCAAATTGAAAAGAATAAAGATGGCAAAAGTAAAAACTGGTTTACAGAAGAAATGTACATGATTAATAGAGTTATTTGAGGAATAGAGGAGAAGAGGGTGCTTGGGTCAGTCTGGGCCTAGAATCATTATTTTAATTTTAAGTTGTATTTGCACGGCAAAACAATGAGGGTTAAGAGACAACACTGGAACATTTGCTTTGAGACATAATCAGCAAAAGGCTTTAAGTAGAATCGTTTATCCAATGCTCACGATTGTAAAGCAGAAAAATTCATCATATTTATGACATGGAACAGGTAATATCACTGTTTAGAAATTTAGGCTAGAAAGGAAAGAGGCTGAAACAATTGTGATTGTGAAGCTTTGCTACAGAGGACAAATTTGCTTCATCTGTAACATCTGGGTGCCTGGAGAAAGGTGGCCCCTCAGGCTCCCAGATGGCTGAATCTGATACTATTTTATACATATACAGTTTCATGGAGAACTGTCTAAGAGACACAGCCTTTGGCCAGTGTGAGATACCAGTGATTTTAATTCTAGCTGCATATTTCTCTCATCTCTGGAGCTTTAAAAAATATGAAAGTCAGTGCATACCAATTATGTGGCACCCAGATTTTAGCATTTGCAAGCAGATTTCCTCATGGGATGTTTATGTGCTGGCAGGTTGAGACTCAACTCGTGATCACCTCTCTTCTGTACAGTGGCCATGGAAGGGGGCTCACAGAGCTCTGCCCCTCTCATCTCACTTCAGGACATAAATAAGCCTTAGTTCTACCTCCTATCATAATTTTTGAGAGTTTTGGAGCTGATAGGCCTTCTTCCCTGGCATAATATCAATTAGAATCAATAGCTAGTTGGTAAAAAATAAAATAGAATAAAATAAAATAAAGTAAAAACACAGAAGACACCAGGAGCACAGAGCCCACTGAATCAGTTAAGCTGGGAACATACGAGTTCAGAGAGACTTCAGAGGCAAGCACATGGCCTGCAGGGAACTGTATCACATGCTCTGCATTTCTGTTATGCTGTTAGCTTGGTGTTTTCGAGATTGGTAACTGTGGGAGTGACAGGGTGTGCCTTTGACTCTTTTGCCTGCTCCTGAAACTCTTTTCCTCCTTTGGATTGGTTGCTTTGTCTAATTATATTTTATTTTGTCATGTTGGGTTGTTTTCTTTTGATGCCCTGCTCTTTTCTGAAGGGGGAAGGAAGGGGAGTAGATCTGGAGGAAAGGGGAGAGCAGGAGAGCTTGGGGGAAGAGTAGAGGAAGGAAAACATGTGGTCAGGATGTGTTGAATGAGAAAAGAATATATTTTCAATAATAAAAAATAAGAACACATAGATTTTATGCATATATAATACTGTGTGTTCTTATGTGGGTATATATAATGAGCATGGTAACTGAAAAGTGAATAAGCTATGCTCTATGGTTAAATAGTACAATTTCAAAATTAACTAAGTATATTTGTAACACGGTGCATTACAATAATATTTTTGGATGCCAAGAAAAGCAATTTTTAAAACATCATTGTCATAATAGGTATTGTTCCTGTTTTCAAAGCTTCTCTAATTTCCCATAGAAAAAGCCACATCCGTTCAGTAGTAATAACAAATACAGATATTTATTTGATATATTGCCTTAACTGACTACAATAAACACTTATGTATTAATCTCACAACTGAGATGGACGATGTCACTTTTTATTTGAACAAGCAATATTTCATGATTAAGGTATCTTTATTCATGGAAAGAATTAAAATAGTTATCATAGCTTTCATGTACTGTTAGAATTTTATTGGTTTCAAAAATACCAAAGTTTGATGCTTACTAACAATGTTACTCCTTATGCTATTGACTAAACTATGTTATGTGACTTTCCTGAGAATTTATAATCTTAAAGAGAATGAAGATGAACCAGATTAATAACCCACAAACCTATGACCACTTGATCTTTGACAAAGGAGCTAAAACCATCCAGTGTAAAAAAGACAGCATTTTCAACAAATGGTGCTGGCTCAATTGGCGGTTAGCATGTAGAAGTATGCAAATTGATCCATTCCTATCTCCTTGTACAAAGCTCGAGTCCAAGTGGATCAAGGACCTCCACATAAAACCAGATACACTCAAACTAATAGAAAAGAAAGTGGGGAAGAGCCTCGAGCATATAGGCACAGGGGAAATTTTTCTGAACAAAACGCCAATAGCTTATGCTCTAAGATCAAGAATCGACAAATGGGACTTTATAAAATTGCAAAGTTTCTGTAAGGCAAAAGACACTGTCAATAGGACAAAACGGCAACCAACAAACTGCGAAAAGATCTTTACCCATCCTATATCTGATAGGGGGCTAATATCCAATATATACAAATAACTCAAGAAGTTAGACTCCAGAGAAACAAATAACCCTAATAAAAATGGGGTACAGAGCTAAACAAAGAATTTTCAAGTGAGGAATACTGAATGGCTGAGAAGCACCTAAAAAAATGTTCAACATCTTTAGTCATCAGGGAAATGCAAATCAAAACAACCCTGAGATTCCACCTCACACCAGTCAGAATGAATAGGATAAAAAAAACTTAGGTGACAGCAGATGCTGGCGAGGTTGTGGAGAAAGAGGAACACTCCTTCATTGCTGATGGAATTGCAAGCTGGTACAACCACTCTGGAAATCAGTTTGGTGGTTCCTCTGGAAATTGGACATAGTACTACCAGAGGTCCCAGCAATACCACTCCTGGGCATATACCTAGAAGACGTTCCAACATGCAATAAGGACACATGCACCACCATGTTCATAGCAGCCTTATTTATAATAGCCAGAAACTGGAAACAAATGGAAGGACCTGGATAATATCATCCTGAGTGAGGTAACCCAATCACAAAAGAACACACATGGTATGCATTCTCTGATAAGTGGATATTAGCCTAGAAGATCGGAATACACAAAGTAGAATCCACATACCACAAGAAATTCAAGAAGAAGGGAAGACCAAAGTGTGGATACTTCATTCCTTCTAAAAAGGGGGAACAAAACACTCATGGAATGATTTTCAGAGACAAAGTATGGAGCAGAGACTGAAGGAAGGACAATCCAGAGACTGCTCCGCCTGGGAATCCTTCCCATATTCAATCATCAAGTCCAGACACTATTGTGGATATCAGCAAGTGCTGGCTGACAGGAGCCTGATATAGCTGTCTCCGGAGAGGCTATGACAGTATCCAACTAATACAGAAGAAGAGGCTCACAGCCATCCATTGGGCTGAGTACAGGGTCCCCAAAAAAGGAGTTAGAGAAAGGACCCAAGGAGCTGAAGGGTTTGCAGCCCCTTAAGACAAACAACAATATGAACTAACTAGTACCCTCAGAGCTCCCAGGGACTAAAACTCCTACCAAAGAGTACACATGGAGGGACTCAAGGCTCCAGCAGCATGTGTATAGCAGAGAATGGCCAAGTCACTCATCAATGGGAGGAGAGGACCCTGTGAAGGTTCTTTGTCCCAATGTAGGGGAATGCCAGGGCCAAGAAGTCGGAGAGGGTGGGGTGGTGTGCAGGGGGAGGGAGGAGGGAACAGGGGATTGTTTTAGTTTTAGTTTTAGGTTTTTTTCCTTTTTTTAATTTTCTTTTTCTTTTTTTCTTTTGGAGGGGAATCTGGGAAAGGAGATATTGTAAATAAAGAAAACATCTAATAAAAAAATAAAATAAAATAAAATAAAAAAGAAATTACTGAATATGCCATACTTTAAGAACATATCTAAAGATATCTATTTGGCTTAGGAAACCAGTTGCAAATACAGGGAAATCAGTCTCTGTGTCTATCATGAACACTCACATAGCAGTACATATGTATATATATATATATATATATATATATATATATATATATATATATATATATATATATATTATATATACATATATATATGTATTGTCTTCAAATCCTGCTCTAATGAATGCCTTATTTCCTGAGTTCTATCTTTCTGGATAACTATGGGCTGTTAATTCCTTAAGTTTAGTGTATTTGCTGTGCCCTGTGATAATGTCCCCATAGTTCTTTTCCCTCATCTATTTAAAAGTCTGTCATTCTGTGATATACAGAGGGAAGAGAAGGTGAGTCAGATGAGACACTGTCATAGACTAAGACCTTACCTTTATGAGAATGAAGCTCTTGAGATACCTGTTTCTTGTCTTCTAACTGACCCCAACTCCATCTGCTTCAGTTATATTTACTCCCCCCCCCCACCCTTTTCAGTGTACATGTGCTATAGACCTGGTATTGAAACTGTAACAATAAGATAGAGATTCTCTCTCTACTTATAAAATTTAGTACCCCTCCTTCTTTTTAGAACATTCACTGTAACAAAGGCAGTGCGGTGAAAGGAATGTGGGACACTAATCAAGGACCTATTAAGGGACTTCAGCTTAGTTTATGATGAAGCGACATAAAGGGTTTCTACATGGAACAGTGTTTAAGCTGAACTATGAATCTACTGCAAAACTATGCTAAGACAAAGGAGAAGGAACGATGGTAGGCAAAAATGTTGAGGTTTGAAGAATGAATGAATAACTTCTTGTTAAATTTCATGTATCCTAGAATAGCTAGGGAATTTAACAGCAAGACAACATAATCCTACTTGGCTGTGGAAACTATGCAAATCTTTAGCTAACTAAGAAGTTCTACTTAATATATTTTAGTTTTCTAGAAGAAAATACGTCACAACATTGATGTTTGCAAAGTAAACATCTATCTATGTAGGGCATCTCTACAAAGGATTTTGTTTGAGTCTGTATTACAATTATTTTGATGCTTCGGCTAAGACTGATTTAATTGTGCAGGTTTTTAAGTTTTTTTTTTAATGAAGGTATGAAATGTAAAACTGGCCATTAAAGATAAAAAGAACTTTATAATAAAATTTGAAATGTAATATAGACTCATGATATTAGTGCTAAGTGCTATTTTAGTACTATTTAGAGTTTATACCAGTGCTTTTTACCTGAAGAGTCAAACTGAAGTGATATCACTTGGGTTATCAGATTGCATAGCTAGTGAAAACAGACATGAATAAATCAATCCAGAGTACCTAGAAGGAGTAGGTACTGTCTCAGATCCTTCTATTTACTACAACTATTTACTACACAGCTATTTGCTATTCATTCTATACAAGTTAACAAGGGACCTATACACTAGAATTTGAAATGAAAACTAAATTGTGCTTGATGAAAGCGGAAAGCTAGGGAGTACCTATCCGATCAAGTCGGTCAATAGCAACTGTCTCAAAGGCTCTTCTCATCATTGGATACTCCTCCAAGACCTCGTTGAAATTGTCCACCGAAAGGGAGTAAAGACGACAGTATGTATCAGCTCGAACACTGGCAGTGCGCCGGCCCTTGGTCAGCAGGCATATCTCTGTAAAAAAAAAAAAAAAAGAAAGAAAGAAGAGAGAATGACTGGGTTGGTTATGTTCTTTTCCAAGTTTTGAATGCCTCTTATAATTAAAAGCTTCATGTGAGTAGTCAATGGTTAGAGGCACCCATTTTCAGTTTATCACGGAATTCACTTGGTTATTAAAACTATGTGGCTGCTAATAGTCTTTTTAAATTTTATTTGGAGATTATAGCTACAACTATCCATTATCTTCCTCCCCTCCAGACTCTACCACATACCCTTCCTACCCTCATTCAAACTCATGGTCTTCTTTTCCTCCTCATTATTATATTCATATGTCTATATGTATATTCACACACATCCCTAAAGTAGTCTCATCCATCTGTATCCTGTGACTTGTAGGTATGTTTTCATGTCTGACCATTTGGCAATGGAAAATGCCCATTTTAAAGATTATAAGTGCTTTAAAACCATAGAGGCTTTTGGGTTCAAATGGGAAAGAAGAAAGTTTTCACTCTACAAAAGAAAGGGGTGGTTTGGTTCGAAAGACATTAAGAAATACATAATGGAATTGGAAAGGAAATGCTACAATCAGAAAAGTTTGTAAACTCTAGGGGGCAGGAAGGAGATAGTATGATCTAGAGGGAATCATAAGTGAGTCTAAGTACCTTTGTATATTTTGAGTGCTTTTTGATATTAGAATGAAGAAAAATATTTCAAATATGTGCATGTGGTCTCTTAATTAGATACCACCCAAGAATTCTTCACTAAAATATGGTAACTTATGTTTTTAATTAGAATTTCCCATTTGCTAACTCACCTAAAAGACATTATTTTCAAAATGTTACTAATTAAATCAAATTATTGTAGGCTTTGTCTGCTTTTAGAGTTGGAAATAATTTAACTTTTTTTTAATTTGTCTTTAAATTGACCCGTTTGGAGCACATGAGATAGCCCATTGGGTGAAGCCACTCACTGCCAGTGATAATGGCCTCAGCTCAATCCCTTGCACCCATGTGATAGATGCAACAAACCAAAGGATACAGGTTGTCTACTGATTTCTACACGTTTCATGGCACATGCTGATATGTATATATGCACACACATACAAACACATAAAAATATGTGCAAATAGAAATAAACCTTGTATCACAAAATTTCTAGTACAATTAAGGTTTTTGAAGTATCTCTACTATTCAGTGAAGTATTTTATTTGACACTTGAAGATTTGAAAATAATGTGCAAGTAGAATACTATTCACACTGTTTTATAAGTTATGGTTATTTATATGGATAAAATATGGAGAGAGATTCCAAGATGGCAGAAATAAAAGAAAAAACAAACCAGACAGCATTCTCCTGCTTCCCCAGAAATCTGACAGGAAACATCTGAACCATGGTGGTCTTGTATGGCAGTTTGCTGTTGATCTAGCTACACACATCAAAATGCATGTGGTTCTTAAGGGATTCTTGTTTTGGTCTAGCATGAGGGTATTGGCTGGATGATTTCAAATCCTCAATTGTAGCCTAGACTGATGATTTTTAGTTGAGAAGATTTGGAAAATTATCTATGTTTTTTGGATATTGGACACTATTGTAAAATATAACACTCAGTTAACATCTCATCAAATCTGTTGGGTAGACTTTATTCCTATCTGATTATAAATTCTTTTAGCCTGATACTTTCTGGACCTACACAGTGTATGATACATAATAGTTGCTTAATGTTTGCTTGTTGAATCAATGAATCAAAAGGTAATGTATTCTGCAAAAGAAAATTGTTAATCAAATTTTTACTCTATGAAGAAACTAGGGCACCATGTTCTGTTATTAAAATTTAGATAAAGCAACATTGGCTTCTCTGCTAGATATAACACATTTGTAGTAGAACTTACCGTGTGCCTAGTTTATGCCACACTAAACTGTGCTTAAGGTTTCTGCTAGGTTGTAAATAAAGATTTTATTGAGAAAATTTACCAGTGTTCTCTTAGATACAGATATGTCATAAATCGCCAAGTAGCAAATTAAGGTGCTTTAGGGTGCCCAAGCTGATCCCATTAACAAGATAAAATAAAAACAGGTGAAGCAGAATTCCTGTGAAGCTTGCAATCTAAAATGTAAATTTTAAAGGTTTGTCTGCGTATTTTCTAAATGCCACTTATTTCTCAAACTATCTGCTCATCTTTATTCATTTGCTGAGAACTCAGCTCAGACTTCTTTTAGTATAGGGTCATGAAGTTATCTCAGTAGACGTGTACTTTGTAGTATGCACAGGGCTTGGATGCTGTTTGCAGTTCCACACTCAAAGGAAGTTTCTCAGTACAAATGTACTTAGTGACAAATCTACTCACCTACAGATTGTATTGTAATACATTATAATTGCCCTTTAGGTTGGATTTCCCAGTGTGCTTTGTAGGGTGATTATGGAGATGGTAAAAGGTTACACTCTTTGACTAAGATGAAATTGTCAGTAATGTGCCCTGTCACAGGCACATTAGAAAGCTGGTCCCAATTTCAGCTTCAAAAAGACTGTTGTTTGAGAGATTAGATTTGGCCTAGCACACCGTGTGACTACAATCCTTCAGCTATGAGATATATCATCTGCCCAGTGCTATTTTTGCTGACATTCGTTAACCCTGATTCTAAACATTTAAGCCCACTTGACATTACTGTCACCTATATGAGCAGTTATTTCCTGAGGTAGGGCAAATAGCTTCAAGCATTTTCCAGCTCAGGAGGATTTCCCTGACCTCTAAAACAGTTTGACATTGAAGTGACACAGAGTCAATCAGTAACTCATGATAGAATTTCTAAAGTAGTAGTTTTGGCCCGAGCTCTAGAATTTATGTGAAAAGTGATACTCAATTGTTTATTGTAACTGAAGCAAATGTTGCTTCCTTTCTTAAATATCAATATCATGAAATAAGAATAATTATCCATTATGCAGCAAAATGCTATTTTTCCATAGAAATTTCTTAGTTTTCTACTCTAGTATCTTATTTATCCTAATATGTCAGAGAAAATATCACTTTTTTTCTTTTCATACTTACTATATTTCTAGTCTTTCTATTAGTTACACTAGAACTAATAAGATATTGCCTCCATATGGTATAAAAGGCATTAACACTGGATTTACCAATTTACATATCAAGCTTATCTTGTTTGGATGTTAAGCAGATTAGAAAAGGAATCTGAAGAAATGTGGACAGAACAAAACATTAAATGCCAGTTTTGTATTATTATATAGTCCAAATTTTATGATTTTAAAACATAGAATAAAAATGATAAATTTTTTCAGATATGAATATTATGAAAGAATGGTTAGAAATTGATAAACTTCATATGGTGATAGCTATTTTAATAGCCCAGAACATACAATCTTGACATTTTTCAGTACAGATTTGGTAATTTTCCTGTGCATAGAGATCAATCATCTTGCACAGTTTCTATGTCTTCTCTTATCCTACTGGCAACTGTTATTTATAAATATTTAGGTCATCACCTTATATTAAATTGATTCATTTCTCTTAAGAAATATAAATTAGTCATCTGCCAGAGCAGTGTGTGCTCTTAGCTGGTTATATTTTCTATATTCTAGAAAATATACAAAAAATGGGACTCTCTTTTCATTCCAGTTGCTTACAGGACATTCTGACATGATAGATACCATGTTCCCTTGTATGTATGCCCACTTTCACTGAAGTTCGTTCTTTTCACCCCTTAGCTTCTTTCCCCTACATCTCCCAATTTATGTTGTTATCTTTCCATTCCATTGTGACTTTGTCAGCTGCTTAATATTGATGCAAATCATATTTACATGGCAGTGTTCATAAACTGTTCTTAAATACATACATATACTAATAATCTTTCTTAAGTTAAAATACTAAATATTGATTAACTTGGGAATTCTTAAGAGTATCTGCTGCCTAAATAAAAAAGTCATTGTTATTCCTGTGTAAGCCAGAGTGAACATTCATGAACTTAAATTTTCAATGGCCATACATGTAACATAAAAATATCAAAGCTAAGGAGGGTAAGATCATTGACTTTTTGCTTCTAACCAGATTTAAAAATCTACCAGATCACTCCAATTCTTTCCTTTTGATTTTAAATCTGTCAACACTCAGCTCTTTAAAAGTTAATCAAACACTGTGAATTGTAAATTTCTTTAAAAAGCAGCCAGATCTTAAAAAATTCATCAAATGATTTCAGTGCTTAGAGACCTCAGATGTGTTTTGTGAAGTGATTTCTTGTCAGCTCTGTTTTCCTTGTGTCATTTAATATGCTCACACAAAATGGGACAGAAGCATTACAAAAATACTTTTATCTCTTAGGAAAAATTCACTGTATATTTATTAGACAAGTCTACCACAGCAAAAAAAAATCAGTTTATTTGTTCTCAAATAGTTCTTCCAACTCTCACACCTCATATAAACCTGTATGCATATATAAATGGCAATATAAAGTTAATTACTTTTATGGTTTGTTTAATGCAAAAATAAATGACTAACTCAGATTTCTACAGAGTTTTCTTCCTTTAATATTCATACCTATCATCTGGATACCTCATTAAAAAAGATAATAGGATTTTCTAGAACATTTCCCAATGTTCCAAGGTGTTGTCAGGGATAGGTTTTCAAGAAAATGTGGATTTATAGTTATCAGAAAGGGATAGAAATTAAGTGGTAATAATTGTGAAAACTTTCCCATCACTACTAACATTTTGAAGCCACAAGGATCACATAATGAGGAAATTTCACCAGTCTGGCCGGCATTAGAAATTCAAGCATTATGTCTTAAAAAGGCTTAGAAAATAATCCTAAGGATAAATTTTCTTCTAGTTACTTCATACGACTTTAAATGGCACATCACTAGTTATAATGGAGAGAGTTTTGCTGGCCTGGAGTGGCTAACATGGGCTTTGTGGCAAGTATTTCATAGATCAAGGGACAAAGATTGAAAAACAAACAAAAGCAGCAGTAGGGCAATTGGCTGCAGTAATCTTGAGTACAGGTTCACAGAACACTGTGTATTGAGATGGGTGGATGGTTGATAAATTAAATAAGAATATGGGATCATTGGAGAGTGACTTGGTTTAGAGCACAATTCTCTAAGAAATGAAAACATCTTTACATGCAATGTTATAGCAGGACTTTGAAAGCACAAGGCTATATGTAAAATACTGCTTTAGGAAATGACGTGCATCTTGCTCTGCATGGAAAAAAATCACTGAACTTATCTTTCTCTAAAAGGCAAATTCTTTACAAAATATTTATGGCACAAGAATAGTCATATTTGGTTTGCAAAATGAACTGGAAGTGAGAATTTTACTAGTCAACATAAAGATAGATAAAGGAATTTTGACAAGTTTAGAAATGGTGACAGATTTGTCTAAGTTAAAACCACTGCACTGAACACAGGAGTAAAATTTTTTCAGGATTCTCTGTGAAATGAGGTTGTAGCTGAACTTGACAGGTGATAGTGAACCCATGGATTTGAAGCTAGACATAAAAGATGCATCATCTCTTCTCTGAGTGAAGATAAAAGGTTATTTGGGAGGAAAATAACCAAAGTTTTGGCATCCAGTGAAAATTTTATTTCATGAAACTTTTCCTTACATTAGTATTGCTAGCTTCAGCAGAAGCAGTGTTTTCCTGTAAGTTCAAGTTGCCCTGCTTTTATCATAGATCTCAGAAAACCTGTTCTAACCAGTTTAAACAAGGTTAGAGACCTGACTGGCTAACTCTTCCTGGTGGTAGGTTTTCAGCAGACTATGACTCATAAAGAAGCTTGTCATTTCTCTTCACAGGGAATGATTGAAAATCCAACTGTGCCGGAGTATGGGTTTGGTGTCCTCCTGCCCAGCTTCTGGAATCACTGTGATTCCTGAAGGCAGTTGACTGGCAATGAGCTCTATCTATAAAGTTTCTATGACAATTTGTCTTTCCCCGCCCTCTGTGCTTTCCATGATACAACATGTAACAAGGACACATGCTCCACCATGTTCATAGCAGCCTTATTTATAATAGCCAGAACTTGG
>NW_022196914.1:78352638-78371334 GCF_008632895.1 Mastomys coucha | reverse complement strand
ACATGTAAATAAAGAAAATATCTAAAAAAAAAAAAAGAACTAAGACATAACAACAACAACAAAAAAGTCTGTACTTGACCTTGAGACATCTCCTAGAATATGCCTGACAGACCTATTTCTACTTGTAACTCCTTTGGGAAATGTATGTTTATTCAATCCTTTAGCGAGCAGATTCCACCTTTTCTATTTTCTTTTCCTCTTGATCAGTAACTACAAATATTACATTCAGTACTTTTAATGTATATAATGGTGAGTCTGAGAGAAGCCAAGGAATAGAGAAAAGCAATATTAGAATGTCTGTGAAAGCTAAACCGAAAAAGTTATTGTGTGCGAATAAATCTTCCGACTAAGAAAACATCTACACTCACAAATTAATCTTGAAATAGCTAACCTTCTGTTGATCTTTTTCCAGCCTAAGAAATATCATTTTCCCTGACAACTAACAAGCAAAATCAAAGTAATCATTATAATTATATAAATTGCACTGAAATGCTTGATTTAATTTTTTGTACACAGACTCAAAATATGTATTGACAATAAGAATCTGCATCATTGATTAGTTACCTTTGTTAGTGGTACATTGATGGATAAGAATAAGACACAAATGAGTCAATAAGGTGAAGACTAGTTAGGCACCAGCTTGACCTATCCATGTTCAATAGGTTATGTAGGTGTTGTCTCCAATCATAGAGCCTTACTGCCAGCAACTAATAGTCTTGGTAATAGACTGAGTTGTTTTGGGCTTTCCAATGGGACTCTTTGACCAACAACGAAGTAACTCATTCTTTGAAGTGGAGGTTCCACTTGGTGGTGAGAGATGCCTTGTTGGAGATTTGTCATTTGGTAATTCCATTTAGATTTTCTATATTTCAATAAGGTTCCACTGTAGTGTGTTTCCACAACCTCCTCAAATGGCCCTTAGTGTTAGCTGTCTCTCCCCACATTCCTTCCCTTATTCCCTCCTTGTCACTATTTAATCTTTCTGTATCAGGTTTCTCCTATCCATCTCTTTAACTATGTATTCTATTTCTGTTTCCCTAGGAGATCCTTTCCTCTCCTTTAATTTATTACTCTATACCTAGCCTTTGTGGTTTCATAGTAGTATGCCTGTCCAAGTCTTTTTTTTAAACTCTTATAAGGACAATTTAATTGGGGCTGGCTTACAGGTTCAGAGGTTCAGTCCATTATCATCAAGGCAGGGACATGGCAGCATCCAGGCAGGCATGGTCCATGAAGAGCTAAGAATTCTATGTCTTCATCTGAAGGCTGCTAGCAGAATACTGGCTTCCAGACAGATGAGATGAGGGTCTTAAAAACCCATGCCCACAGTGACACACATACTCTAACAAGGGTACACCTCCAAATAGTGCCACTCCCTGGCTCCCATAGGCTTTTCAAACACATGAGTGTATGGGGTCCATACCTAAACATAGTATAATGTAAAATACATTTAGTCCAACTTCCAGAGTTCCCATTGTCTATAGCAGTATCAACAATTTTAAATGTCCAAAGTTCAAAGTCTCTTCTGAGATTCATTCAATTACTTAGCTGCAATCTCCAAAGCAAGACAGGAAACCAGATGGGCAAACTCCAACCTCTGCATCTCCATATCTGATGTCAAAGTGGTTTTCAGATCTCCACTCCTTTTTCATCTTTGTTGACTGCAACAAACTTCTTTCTCCTGGGCTGGTTCCACTCCAGTAGCAGCTTCCCTAAGCAGGTATCCCATGGTTCTAACATCTCTTAACATCTTGGAGTCTCCAAATTAACTTCAGCTTCACAGCTCCTTGTTCCAATGTCTGGGATCCACACATGATCTTTTGGGCTCCTCCAAAGGGCTTGAGTCACTTCTCTGCTTTGCTTTCTTGTAGCACTCTAAGTAAAGTTCAGGTTGATCCACTCCACTGCTGCTGTTCTTGGTGATTATTCTAGGATACTGGCCTCTCCGATACACTAGCGTCTTCAACTGCAACTAGGCTTTACCAATAGCCTCTCATAGGCTCTCCTCATAGTACCAAGCTTCAAATTCTTTGCATAACACCTTCAGTTCTGGGCCATCAATTGCAACTGAGGCTGCACCTTTACCAATAGTTTTCCATGGCCTCTCACAGTGCCAAGCCTCTGCTGCTCTCCATGACCACTTTATGTCTTCAAAAACAGTACCACCTGGGTGATTCTTACACATTACCAAGTCCTGCTGCAGCATGAAGCACAATCATGGCAACCTCTGGAACACAGCTTTGTTCTCTTAGAAAACACTTTGCAGAAGATTTCACCTCGCTGATGCTGATTTCTCCTTAATCATTGCTAATTTCTTAGCTCCACCTAACCAGCATTAATTGTCCCAGTAGTCACTTCTATTCTTGACTCTAAAACCAGAGCCACATGGCTGAAGCTGATGAGCTCTGTGGCTTGCTGGAGCTGGAACATGGTGGCCTCCCTGCTCTATTACATTAACAATTTTCTGTTCTCCAACTCCCTCACCTGCCTATCAAAGTCTTAAAGGCTAACGTTCAACGTTCACAAATATATATATATATATATATATATATATATATATATATATATATATATATATACTATGTTTGGTTTTTGGGGTTCTGGGTTACCTCACTAAGGATGATTTTTTTCTATATACATCAATTTACAAATGACTCTCATGATTTTAGCCCATTAACGGTTGCATAATATTTCACTGTAAAATCAGTGGTTCTCATCCTGTGGGTCTTGATCCCTTTTGGTGTTGAATGATCTGTTCACAGGAGTTGAATATAAGATATTCTGTATATCAGATATTTACATTATGGGTCACAACAGTAGCAAAATTACAGATATGAAGTAGTAACAAAAATAATCTTATGACTGGGGTCCCCAGAACACAAGGAAATTAGAGGGTTGAAGTATTAAGAAAGATGGGAACCAGTGGTGTGCATGTAGCACATTTTCATTACCCATTCATCTTTCAATAGATATCTATCTTGATCTGAATTTGTAAACTTCGATGAGCTAGTACCTCTGTAATTGGGCGTAGAGTCCTTTGGGTATAGGCAAAAGAGTAATATAGCTAGATTTTTTTTTTGAGGCAGGGTTTATCTGTGTAGCCCTGGCTGTCCTGGAACTCACTCTGTACCAGGCTGGCCTCGAACTCAGAAATCCACCTGCCTCTACATCCCAAGTGCTGGGATTAAAGGCTTGCGCCATCACTGCCCGGCGTATAGCTAGATCTTAAGGTGTATCTATTTCTCCTAAATGAGTGCAGCACTTCTTTGCTTAGTGCCCATATAAGTTTGCATGCCTACTTGGTGAATATTGGTGAGTATTTCCCTTACCCTACATCCCTGCCCAGCAGTAAGTACATGACAAACACAAAACACGCTCAAACGTATTTTTTCAGAATTCTTTGTTGATTATTGCTTTGTTTGGACATTGTTATTTACTGGTCTTTTGTTTGTACACATGTTTTCGGATTTTGTGTCTTTATTATCTATATGCACGTGTGTGTGTGTTTGTGTGTGTGTGCAGGCATGCTTTGTTGTGTATGCATATTGTTTTATATGCTTTTTACTCTGTTTGTTAGTTGTTCATTTCATTTTATTGTTTCTTGTTTTTCACTTGTCTCTTTGTTTTCTTATGAAAGAGAAGAAAAAGGCTGTGGATTTAGAATGTTTGGGAGGATCTGTAGTGAGAGGGGAAACCATAATAAAAAATATACTGCGTGGAAAAAAGTATATTCAATAAAAAGGAGTAAACAATTAAAAAAGAAACACACAAGCATTAAATTGATGCTGATAAGTAAAGGTCTTCATAGAATATTTTGTCTTATTACATAAACTTAGATAAGTGGAATTAGAAGAAAAGTGTAGCTCTGAGAAAAATGTTAGGCTAGCCATCCTACAGGTAAGTCTTATCACTGGATTTGTGCATGTTTTATAATTAATTAAGAAATACATTTTAGAGTGTTAAATTTTGCTTGTAAAGAGATGAATCTGTGATAGAGATCACATGTAAAGTAAAAGCCTACATCTTAGCTATCTGATCATTTGTTGGGAAGTTTGCCAATTACTTTGTTGGGTTATTTTGTTCTTAAGTTAGTTGTCCTTCACCATAGCTTCATTTAGCCAAATAATTTCAGTTTTGTAATTTTATTTTAAAAACAGATTAAAAAATATTTGAACAATGAAATTTGTCATGGATCGATAATGAATCTCCAAATATGTCATTAACAAAAATTCTAGTAACAGATGCCAGATAACTGTCTATGAATTGTTGGTCAGACAGAGAATCTTTCTAACACTTTTTATATCTGAGGAACTATAACAGAAAACTGGATCTGAAAGAATCTAAGTATCAAAGGATAGGAACTCAGGATTATAGTCAGAAACTCATTTCTTCTGTGTTTATTTGTCGAAGACCCATATCAAGTGGACAGTGTGACTACGTCTACCTGCATCAGGAGGACCTTTACCATTCTGTCGGATTATTGGCAGTTAATTGTTACTGGAGGGGCAAGATCTATTTTCTTTAGTCTTGTAGCATTGAAAAGTTGTGGAAGCTTTAGTATATAACTCCCCTTCCTTGCTCCTGAAAGGAACCATAATTAATCTTAGTGGATCATACACACAGAGAAGGGAGTCCGGGGAGAGAGGAACGGAGAGATAAAAACCGAGACACACACAAAGAAGCAAAGACAGAGATGAAATGACGGAGAAAAACTAGGAAACATCTCATTGTGCAGAAAGGTTTTAGTGGGAGAAGGAGAAGAGTGAAAGACAGCAATGACATCAAAAATTACCAAAGTTCATTACATATATATGGATGAAATGGCCAAAGTTTTTTAAAAACGTCTAGAATGTCTAAAAACTAGTAATTTATATAAACCATGCATTAGCCTGTGATTTTAAGCAAAGTAAAGCACTGTGGTACATGTCCTAACACTGTAATCACATGACACACTATTGTATTAAAAGCAACATTTATCATTCATTTAGCTAGTATCATAACCCAGAAAATTCTCCTAGGAGAGATGGTCTGGTCTACATCCAGTGGGAAAGAAAAACTTGCTTTCTGTACAAAAACGTAGCTGAGCTGTGATTCTACCCTTTCCAAATCATGGCTGTAAGATCTTCATGTTACCAGTTATTCAATAAACCATTATGTTACTGCCACATTTTTGAATGAGAGAGAATTCACAGGGTTTTTTTTATAAATTATTTTATTTCTTTATTCTCTTCTCATGTATTTAATCCCAATGACAGCTTTAATATTATCCTACCAAAAAGTTGATAATAACTTCTTAATGTTGTCAAACATCTAACTATTATTCACATTATTAAGAGGGGGTTAATTTAAAAATTCTTCAAATTTTACATAATTTATCAGTTATCTCTGATTTGCAGAAAGTCCCTAGAACCTTAGAACTTTTATATAGAAAACAAGAAAATTAAGTCCTGAAGGCTGTAGTTCATTATAATGTTGTACATGCTCCGCACTCACACAAATGAGCTCATTCTGGAATTTCTGCAGTGGGAGGGAGAAATACAGTGAAGCTAAGCAAATCCCTGAGGCTCACTGTCCAGCCCGTATGGTCAACTGTTAGCTCCATGATCTTCCTGTGTCTGTATCTCAAAAAATAAGGCAAAGTCATAGAGTTTTATAGGTGATGTTAATCTCTGGTTTCCACAGTGCTTGTATATATGAACCCAGCATACACAGAATATTTTTTAATCTAAGAACTTTAATTATTTATGCAGTAGCAAAGCACAGCTAAATGTCCTAGTGTTGGAATATTGGTTTATAAATAGAATTCTTTGTTTATTATTTACTCCGTATGGTTATCATCATTAGCAGAAATGTCTAAAGCGAAATATGCTTAATAGTTTGAGAAATATGTTCAAAAGTTAATTGAGAAGGAGAAGTTCAAAGACTCAACTAAGTATGAAAACAAAACACATGCAAAATGATATTTCATAGTGTTACTTGACTACCATTAATTTATGGCTGGACCTCTACACTAATATTTAAAACTAAGACTATATAGACCAGAACTTATCAAACTCAGGGCCTTTTACCTTTTGAACTCAGGGACTCTATCTTCTACATGAAACAGGTTTAGCTTTCAGACCTTTGAAAATATTGTGAACTTTTAGAGTCTTCTTGGCCTAAACCTACTGTTTCTCAATAGAAATCCTGTTGCAAAAAAAAAAAAGTGTCACCCTGAGACAAGTCCCTGGAGATGATAAGGAACTAGTACTAGTTTTGGTCTCTCATCTCTGTAAGCCTTGCAGTAAAATCTTCAAGTCTTGCTACAAGGTAGAAAACGTGCTATTTCCTTGAGTATTTCTTCTTTTTGCAAGATTGATCTATCTAACTATCTATTTATCTACCTATCTATCTACACACACACACACACACACACAAACATATATATATATATATATACATATCAGGATCTTAAAATTATGTTTTATACCAAAATAACTTTAACTATACTCTTTGGAACATTTGTTTTAATTGTGCAATCTTTTTTTGGATAATCTTCTTGGAACACTGTAAAACAAATGCTAATTACTTTGTTAATGAAATAAATCTCCCATTAGAGAAGCTTTTCAAAATTTCTGTCTACTTGTTCTTACTATACAAGTGTCAAGAAATGCCAGTTGAGTTACCTATTTAATTAAAGATAATAAAAAAGAAATCTCTGATGAGGAGTTCTGGGTTATTAGATGCAGAGAAAATCTGAGAACTGGAAAAATAAAATTTACAACAGTACTGATGAGCAGCACCTAGTGTAAAATTATGACAGATAAAACTTTCTAACTTGAATTGTTTTGTTGATTTGTTTAAACAATATTTGAGGAAATGGAGAGTAAAATGATCGAGAGAGACTCTAGTTGAATAGATGAGCATATGGCCAGAGGAATGTTAAAAAAAAAGTATTCTTTTATGTTGGAATATAGGATTTAGTTTCATCATATTTTCGCTAAATCAAAAAGGTAAAGACAGTTTTGATAGGTTAATTAAAATGCAGACAGTTCTACTTCAAATAGAAATATCATTTATGAATGAAAAAGAATATGTCATTTTCCTTAATAGAACAAAAGGTATTCGAATTTCATGAACACTTGTTAATTATCTCTTAAAATAAGAGTTAAAGTATTAAAAATTACTTCAGAATTATGTTAGCAGTATTTATTTATTTATTTTTACTTTTATGGAAATTAAGGTATCATTAAATTTATCTGTTATTATTGATGTAAACGAAAGGTTTGAAAGTTCAGTTTTCCTGAGGGAATGTTACTTTCAAAATACCATGAATTTATTTTATATTAATCTAAATTAGGGTTAGGGACAAAACTTAATGTGAAAAATCTGTAAGTTGTACATTTAATTTTCCTTGAGACCACCTTACACTTATATACTGTAGATAAATCTTTATAACCAAAGGGAAGACAGTTATATCCTTCAAGCCAAATTAGTATATCATGACAATTTATTCTTGAATAGTGTTTACAGAGTACACTTCAAATTGCTTACTACGGCTTTCAAAATTTCCAAGTTTCTGCATCCGTTGTAGGGAACCTCTCAGGGCTCCCTTGCACTTCAGTTATAAATATTCTACTTTAATGTAACCATCTTAGGACTCTAGCTATGTGCCTCTTTCTATATTGTTTTCTAGTCACAGAGGTAGATTGTACATTATAATATCTACCCATATGGACTTATCTACTCATTCTTTTGAACAAAATAACAAAAATCTTAGTCATTTTTCTTGCCTGTGTGTCTTCATTATTCTTTCTAAACACCATTTGTAAAGTCCTCTACATACATAAATATTACCTTCTATCTAAGACACAGATTCAGTGAGTCTAATTTCTTATTAGCTCATTCAATATTATAGCTATACTCACTATTAATCTTCTCTCATGTGCATCATCTTTGACAATGTTTGTCTTCAAAATAGCCATCAAAGTTGTACCTTTTGGCAAATGTTACAAGATCAGAATGAATGGCTATGTGATTTAAGGACTGCCATTTGTGTTTAATTCAGATTTTGTTGTTCAATGTAGGTAGGGGACAGAAATTTTCAAAGAAACTAGATAACTAGATAATTAACCTAAATTTAGCTCCATAAATAAAATATTTCTATTGTTCTAAGATAAACCTTAGAAAAGTCAATAGATGTAATCTCTTCTGTTCTATTTCATGATTTAATGTATAACTCCTGCACATATGTCTGTGCATTATGGGCATCCCAGGTACCTGTGGAGTTCAGAAAAAGGTGTCAGACTCTTGAGACTGGAATTACTGACAGTGATAAACTGCCACATGTGTGCTGGGAGTTAAACATGGGTCTTCTGAAAGAGCAACTAGTGCTCTTAACCATTGAAATATTTTCCTAGCTCCATGTATAATCCTTTAAGTAATTCATATTAAACTTAATATAAACTTACAGTGTGATTTTCATATTTGATCTCTCTATATGAAAATACTCATATTTTCTAATTGATGTGATTTAATGATAATTTTTGACACTTACAAAATTGGATGGTGTTAATTTGTGTTTACTAATCAAATTTGATTAATTTCAATCTAGGTTTTAGTGATATCTATTTGAGAATTTTATGTTAATATTCAGATAAAAAACAAATTATTTCCCTCTCATATGTCTTAATTTGTTTTTTAATGAACATTATGTTACTTGCTATGGCTTTTGATTCCTAAAATAAGTTCTGCAGAAAATATAGTTTTTCATCTATCTTTGTCTTTTACCAAAGTTTTGGGGTTCTATTATCTATGAATGATAGGAAACCAGTTATCATTTGAATTATCAACTAATATTTCTGTAATTTCTTTAGTTAGTATTTTATGGTTTCATAACTTTGCTTTTAAATAAAGTTATTGCAAATTATTCAAATGTCATCTTAATTTCATTGAATGATTAATTCAATAATGGCAGACTTTAAAGGGGTAGATTACCTGTCTAGCAATTTACAAATTTGAGTGCTGACATATAAACAAGTTGGGATTCTAAAAAGCTCTTTAACATTGTCTCCTACCAATGATTAGTATACTATGGGTAGAAATACATTGAAGATAACCTGCATCTGCAGCAACATTTTTTGGGGGGAGGGAAGAAATAAAAGAGTCTTTAGATTGAAACAATTCTTTCCAGTCTTAGAAATGAAATTTAACTTTGTGTTATTTCAAATTGTTCGATCATTCTGAGTAAATGTTATTTCAAATATATTATGTGATCAAGACTCAACTGGAATGATTATGCAGTTGCTGTTCAGGGTCAATAGAGATGACCCTTTGTGTGTGTATGTGTGTGTGTGTGTGTGTGTTCATGTATGTGCCTATCTAACATTGTTCTATGTACCAATCCATCTATTTTTATCTGTTTAACAGCTCAAATGCACGGAGGGTCAAAGAGCACTATAGTTCTATAATGAAATGTAAATTATAGAACAGACCTAGGGTGTGGTAATATGGTATAGGATGCAGGCTGCATAGTGGAATATCTATTTGGAAGGATTATACTTAGCTTCTAAATAGTAAGTATAATAGAGGCTAAAGATAGGAAAACATTGAAATTATGAGTAGTAATATTATTTTGTCTTGACCAAGAGTTTTCATGAATAAATGCTTTACAAATGGCAGAAGAATGTTGAAAAAACATGTGTGATTTAACTTTGCTAATGGTGACAAGGACAGAGACATATACCCAGGAAGCATTTCAGAACTAATCCAGTAAGGAACACAAAGTGAAAAGTGAAGAAAACGTATCTAACTTCATTTTCTTATACAACACTAACATATTCTACTAAATATGTTCTGGTCCCCAAAGATAGGGATTAAAGAAAACAAAAAAAAACCTTTCTGATGAGAACCTCTGTTACTTCTCACACACACTAAAAAAAATTGTTTCCCAAGTCACTACAATGAGTCACTCTGTATCAGGATGTCTAAAGCTGTCATCAGTGTGATCACTGTAACCCAATGACTAATCCATAGGTGACATGGCTGGCTCACCCAGGCCAGCTCAGGTGAAGTGGTATATGACTGCACACAATGCTGACCAATGAAGTGTTCATATATATAGTGTTTCATTGTTTGAATGCATTCATAGTCATCTAAAATTATACCATATATTGATTTTTTTCCTTTTGTTCTGTGTCTCCTTTCTGAAACAACTAAAATGTAAGCTGTAATAGGGAAGAACAATGCTTCCCTTCTTTACTATTAACTTCAGTACTATTACCTACTACTAATAGTCATTGACACATTTAATCATTTGGGACAGACTGTAGGAGTATGAATGAATAAGTCAATGACAAAGGAGTTAAAATGTCTTTAGGCTTCATAATCCAAATATATTTAAAATTTCGTTAATCAAAGTAAGGAAATAGTCTTAGTGGCCATAATTTATTCATATTCAATCATATGTAGACACAAATGAATAATGAGAAAAAGCCAAATAACCCCTTTCTTTTGCCATCGATGCATAAAATAGAAAGTCAATATAAAACTTTATAAACTTTAAAAACCTATAAGTAAGCAGATAAAAAAGAATGGAAAAATTTTAAAAGTTAAATCTAATGTCTATAAATAACCCTATAGATTGGTCTTACATTAACTTATTTCATCATAAAGTAGCAAAAAAAGTTTGTTATATTTACAACCTTAAGACTTTAGGACTTTAGGACTGCAATGATCAAAATTAAGTTTCTATCATACAGGAGAAATAACCAGTGGCCTAATTGCCACTCATCATGGTATCACATGTTTCTCCTCAGCCTTAAATTATTAAGTTAAGCTGAATTTCCTCTGCCCAGTCATATGTATTAAATGATGCTGACCATTAGTGTGGCAGCAAGGTAATGGATTCACCTTGTTTCCATTTAGCAAAGTGTTTCATAATAAGAACTTTCCCCCAAGTCAGGACTAGAAAACTTTCTCAGCCTATGTCATTCTCTTACATAAATGTTTCATGATGAAGTATATTTTTCTATCATGTAGCAGAAATCGTGTTTTTCTGGGTAGATAGAAGTAGAGCCATTATTTCATGAATGCTCAATTTAGTAGGCTAATTCAAAACTGAACATTAGAATGTATGAGATCTCATGACATTTCTAAGAAGTAAAGATGAGGTGTAGGTTTGACCTTTCTGAGAAGAGAAAAAACTGGTAATTTGTGGAATAGTTAATTTCCTAGCTTATCATGTGCATAAAATTAAAATATGCCAGATAAAATCATGCAATGGCTAGCTAAATCAACTTGACAAAATCTACATCCACCTTGGAAAGTTATCCCAGGTTGGTTCCTGGATATGTCTGTGGAGATTGCCTTGGTATGCTCATTGACATGGGAAGGACCAGCCTAAAAAATGGCAGCATGAGTTCTTAATTTGAGGCCCCAGACTGTATAGAACAATTAAGGTGAGCTGCATACAGGTCTTCATGAATTCCTTCTCTTTCTTTTCTTGGATGTTGATGTGAGTAGCTGCTGCAAGCTTCTGCCATCTTGCATTCCTTACAGTGATGGACTATAACCTGGAGCTGTGAGTGAAAATAAAATTCTTCTCCCCTAGGTTGCAATTTTCTGGGGATTTTATCACAACAGAACCAATACTAAGATGCCTGTGGATGCCAAACAGTGCTTGCTGACAGGAGCCTGATATAGCTGTCTCCTGAGAGGTTCAAGTGTTGCTCAAGGTCCTTTAAAGTCTCAAGATGTTAAGAAGAAAGTAGGGCTCCAGCACTCCAAGTCCTCTTCCTTCTGCTTTACCGAGCGAGGGCCTTTTGCATTGTGTGCCTTGGGTGATTGTGTGTGCGTGTATGTGTGTGTGTGTGTGTGTGTGTGTGTGTGTTTCTTATACCTCATAAAGACCTTTTTATTGGCTGCTTTTGCTTTCTGTATGTGCTGTCTATTGCACTCATGGTTTTTCCCCTGCTTTTTAATTCCTTAACCGGCAGAAAAAATCGGACCTAATCAATACCCTGCACAGTAACCTTTTCATATTTACCAAGTTATCTGAACCTAAACATGCTACCATTTGTGAAACTTCTTTATCTTACTCTTCAAAGTGATAGACTTTAATAAGTTCAAGGCTAATCTGTGATGTACTTACCCCAAACGTGTGGACCTATCAGCACCCCTGTTTTTGCTGAATTCCTTTAATTCAACCTTACAATTTAATGTCTTTCCTAACCCTATGCTTAGAATTTGGTGAAATTCTCATACATTTTCAAAAGAAGTGGCAGATGAGAAGAATGATCTTGAGGAAAAATTCCTCCCAGAATGAGCTTTATTAAATCCATTGCAGACAATATGGAGAGGCCTAAATCTTCAGGGCTGTCAAACAAAATGAGGTACCTAATCTTAAAGGTTTTTGGGGGGTCAAGGAGGTCTCAAATAACAAGGAATCCGGCTCAGTTAATGCACAACCTAAAGGACATGCTACACGCTCATTTAAGGCTACATGACAAAGGAGGAAAAGAGAGGACACATGACTTGGGACATGCGATAGAGGTCATTCTTAGTTGTAAAGGAGTAGGGGCTATTATTGTTTGGCCTATAGTACATGACAGTATTCACACTGAGCAGGACTCAATTTGGGTTCGGAGCAGTAACATTTCAGGCTGCTGAGTGGCAGGGGGATGGCTGTACCTTTGCCCAGCTTGTGGAGGCAGGGTGGTTGAGGGCAGAAACAACTTTTCCCACATTTCACTATAGCTGAGAAGGGAGGCAGTGGGTTGCAGTGCTCTAATAATAGGTGCTTGCCTGAACGCTTTTTTAAAAAAGATATGTTTATTTTTATTTATGTAAGTATGCTGTTGCTGTCTTTAGACACAACAGAAGAGGACACTGGATCCCATTACAGATGCTTGTGATCCCCCATGTGGTTGCTAGGAACTGAACGTAGAACCTCTGGAAGAGCAGTCAGTGCTCTTATCCACTAAGCCATCTCTACAGCCACCCTTGCCTGTACTCTTAACATCCTCCTGTCTACTTACCTGCACTGGTTCTTTCCTCTATTAGAATGCTCATTCCTGAATCTTTACTTTAAAAGACTTTAATTCTTGCCCATTAACTATAGGGAAAAAAATTCAATTCCTTACAAAGACATAGGAAGTGTTTATTGTCCAGATTCTCTGCTATCGATATACCACCTGCCTTACACAGTTCATTCCAAGCATTCCAAATACTGTTTCTGTACAACCTGAAACTCTGAATGGAAATTCTGCCACTATTAAATTCACCTTTTACTTATCCTTCTTTCTGCCTGGGATGTATACCCCACATATATCTTCTCATTTTGTTACCTCCTACTTACTGCTGAGGTCCAAATTAGGTGCCACCTTGCTCAGAGAGCATTATTATTGAACAAATTTTGCTTTCCTAAGTTATGTTTTTTCTTATATTCTTACTTCACTTAATCACAATGATCTTTAGGCATGCAGATTCCTGACTGTTGATTACAGGAAACAGTGACCTGCATATAATATAGGATTCCAATAAGCCTTGATGAATAAATAAATATTAGTCCAAACAAATGCTGTTAATATTTAGTAGATAAAATATTCTAATATAATCAGTAGACCAATTAGAAAGACATTGATATGGAAATGGAAAACAAATGAGGAATGAGAAAAAATGTAGTTGTCCATGTGCGTAAGTATAGCTTGTTTGAGTGATAGTTTATACGTACTGTTGAAGACCTACTGAACATAAGACTGAGTTTTAGGGTTACATACATTTTTAAATGAAAAGTAAAAATAATTTATTTGTATAATAGCCAATAAAAGATTTTTAAAAGTTCAAAATAATGGAAGAGAGTAAGAATAATTTGACCACAGTTTAGGAATGTAATATGCCTTCTCGCAAGTGAGTGTAAAGGCGAATGCCAAAGAATACAAGTAAAGAAATGAACTGATGAGTTCATGACATAGAACTCTAAATGACACTAGCCATTACAGTAACATCTACCTAAAGAATTTCAGCAAAAATAATATGCTTCAGATTTACACCTGACTTTGGGAAAATGGAAAGAGCCAGTCTCCCAATGCATGCCTCCCTGGCTGTGGTGCATTCTTTCTATGGTCATGATATTAACACCGAGATGCCATCTTACAACAGAGATCATTCTGCCCCTTAGTCATGACAATGAAGGAAGAAAAGCATCAGTGTTACCTAGGGCTATGTAATAGGCTGATAACCCTTCTTACTAAAAGGAGAGGGTAGTATACAACTTGACCCTCCCCTGGGAGTCTAGCTACCATTTTCTCCTGCATTCCAGTTTGGTGGTGTTGGTAGAAGTGCTAGAGGACATAAGAGAACGAGTTAAACCAAAGAAAAGATTCTAGCAATAGAATTTTCCTGTGATCACCACTCATTATGATGTGCACCTTTGGATGGCAGACAGTCTTTTGAGTTACCTATGTCCTTATAAGCAATCCTGTGCCTACAACCTGTATGTAAATTCAATGAACTCAATATTTCATAAAGCTGAATTAGATGGACTTATTTCTTTGATCTGTCTTTGGTGCCCTGACTTGCTTGAAGAACCAGGAAGAATAACTCAACAATCACATAGAAAATGTTACCTAAATAAATAGACTAATACATGTTGGCATGCTAAAAGAACTAGGGACCATTATAAAGAAGAGCTTTGTGTTACTCGACTTAGCCTTGTATTTAGTACTCATTTCAACTCTTCATACACACTTGTAGATCTCAACATATGTGGTTTGAGTTTCAATTACCTTTGGGCTTTGTATCTAGAGATTTACTCTAATCTTGATGGAAAATTTAATTGCATTTGTTCATAATGTTTACCATGCTTGGTGGCATCATCACCTAATAACACATTCTCATAAATAAGTAATTATTTATTACTACTATCAATTAGTAATTATTTTTAGTAATTATTTAGTAATCTATTAATAATTATCTATTAGTAGTTATTAGTAATTATAATGTCTATAGAATTAAAAGCAGACTATGTGGAGGTTTGGTTATCTGCAAATGCTACACCATTTTATTTAAGGAACTTGAGAATCATTCCTCATATATTGGTGTCTCTAGGATTCCTTGAACCCATACTCCAATTGACACTAAAAGAAAGAAAATTGCTTCTACAGGTATAACTGTTTTTTTTCTTTATAATGGCCCTACTGATAAGCATTGCTACCTTTGATTTACTAGAACAGAAAAGCAAAAGCATTTAATGTTTAAACACAAATAGCTGGATGGTGAATGAAGGTTGCAAAAACTTAGTCTTTGTAGGGTAATCCTGCTATTATTGGAACTAACAGACTCGAAGTAACTGAGGAAGGACCTTTGGATCTCAATTCCATTTCCCTGTTAACACTATGTAGGGGAACATTAGCTTTGTCCAGAAAATACCATATGAAAGGAGTAGAAATGAAGCTTTTCTTGAGGATCATTAAAGAAAATCTACTTCTTTCAAATCAGAAGAATGGATTCTGAGTTTTACTTCCTACCTCAGATGAAGACATGTTATTCAGATCTGCCCCCTAAATCAGAACATTATGTATTGTGCACTCCCTAAGAGTTTATGTGCTGAGCATGCCAATAACCTAACTAGGAGACAACCATTCAGGAATGTTGACTCACCTGAAATCATGCTAAAATCTTGTCAGGAATAATTATCCCCTGAACTGTATAATGTGCTCAGCCTTCCAGGTAGTTTCTTCTGTGGTTTAGCTTAGTGGGTGTCCCCCATGCAGGATTCTGAGCTTGCCTCTGTTTCCAAAGTTTAATTCAGAAAAACAAACCCTTTCCTTTTGCTTCTGTCTTTTTCTTTTGGGTACTAACAGAAGACTAAGCATGGTTGCCCTGGCATTCTTCATTGTTTCTTGGAATATTCCTCTCATTTCACTATACAGCTAGTTGTTGACTTCCATTGTAGATTATACCAAGATTTATCTAATTAAAAAATGTATGATGTTTTCTCTTCCTCTAGCCAACTCTGTCCTCCTGGTAGCTGCTAATATTTACTATTTGCCTGGCCTATTATTTTTCTCTCAACTTAATAATTGGCCTCTGACTTTTTTTTTAGTAATACATAAAAGTATTGTGTTCTTTCTTTTTTATTGTATATTTTATTTATTTACATTTGAAATATCATCTTTTCTGATCCCCCCAGAAACTCCCTATCCCACCCCCTCTCCTGCTTTTATAAAGGTATACCCCTATCCACCCACCCACTCCTGCCTCCCTGCCCTCGAATCCCCCTACACTAAGGTACTGAGCCTTCACAGGACCACGGGCCTCTTCTCCCATTGATGCTCAACTAAGCCATCCACTGTTACATATACAGCTGGAGCCATTGGTTCCTTCTCCTGAAAGGCTCTGTCAGAGCCTGATATATACAGAGGTGGATGTTCTCAGCCAACCATTGAACTTATCACGGCGTCCCCAATGGAGGAATTAGAGGAAGGACTGAAGAAGCTGAAGGAGTTTTCAACCCCATAAGAAGAACAATATGGACCAACCAGAGCACTCAGGGTCTAAACCACCAACCAAGGAGTACTCCAATTCCATTTTAATCCAGTTCTTAAATTGTTTTATTAATGAGGCTAAGAATCTGGAAGAGAACTGTTGATTTTCCTTGTAACATTATTGCAGCATGTCTCTTTGAAAGACACTTGTATAGGGTTGCTTAAAGTGGCACCTACATAGAAAAAAAAATGCTTCAACATACTATAACCTTTCCTCCAGCAAATGATTTTTGAAATGCATTAGAAGTTGAATATAGCATTTATATAAATTGCCTTAAAGATGAAAATTAAAAGGAATGAAAAGAGAAATATATGCAGTTGATAGCTACATATGAGTGAAGTGATCTGGAGCAAGACTCCAAAGAGACGTAGCATCTGTGCCCTGAAAAGTTGTTTTAACAAGTCCAGATGTGTTTCCTAACTATGTCAGTCCTTTCCCTTGGCTAATGTGGAGTGCAGCTTACAGAATATATCAAACTGCAGCTTTCTTGCTGAGAAGAGCTGAACACTACTTTAATTTCCCAGCCGGGAGCTGGTGTTTCATCATGAACCAAGCATATTAAGTGGTTGTGGAAATGGAAGACCACAATGTAGGCCATATGGCAGTATTTCCTTGCAGAAGAGAAGAGACCGTCAAATCAAACTGTTAAGTCTGAGAACCAATGGATGTCACAGTTACTGGTTTGGAGATAAGAGCAGGAAATGTCTTTATCTCTTTTGAGATTCTTCCATTTATGGCCATCATGGGTTCACTTAAAGTTTAAAAAGAAATGAAAACAAAAAACAAAAAAAAAAAAAAACCAAACTGGATCAACTCTAAATCTTCTCATCTTTGAATGGGGTACTCACAAGTTTCAATTCAAAATAGAGAGCAAATGCTACTCTTTCCTCCCAAGGCCATTTCTAAAGATCTGCTTCATTTTGGGTTAAATGATAATATTTTTAGTTCAATAAACTGTGTTTTTTAAAGTAAACAAGTGATTTCATATAATTTCTTTCTCTAACTTAGGCCACATTCTGTTCTCCTGTCATTTACCTACCAATGTTTATGGAGCCCATGTAATTAGTATCATGGATTGTAAACTTGATGAAGATACCCAGGAGACTGAACAATGGAGATGCCCCCCTTATTTTCAGGAGAACAATGTTTATTATTATTATTATTATTATTATTATTATTATTATTATTATTATTATTATATTTACATTCCAGTCATTGCCACAAGTCGGGGACCCCTATGACTGAATTAGGGTAAGTATTGAAGAAGCTGAAGGGGACGGTAACCCTATAGGACCATAGGCATACAGGCAGTCTTAACTAAACCAGACCCCAGGGAGCCCAGGAAGACTGAACCACCTACCGAGGCCTATGCCACATACATAGCAGAGGTCTGCCTGGTCTGGCCTCAGTGGCAGAAGATAGACTTGAGGCCCCAGGGAAGGGTGAGTCTGGGTGGGAGTGGGGAACACCCTCTCAGAGGCAAGTGGGAGGAGAATGGGATGAGAAACAGTCTTCCTTTTACATGAACAGGGAGGTCCAGAAAATCTTTTGTATTGTGCTCTTCCACAATTAAGTTTAGATTTAACAATAAAAATATTTTATCACTACCAATACTATAGAGCTAAATATTCAAATGCTGATCTTCCAGAGTTCAAAATATATCTGTTGTCCTATTATTGGTAAGGACAGAGATTTAATCAGCCACTCACATAGTCACAATTCCATTAGTTCTCTTATATTCTAAGATAGTTTGATATTGTGGGAAGATGCCATTCAGTGGCCTAGGCTTCCATAAGAGCAGAGTGCCAACATTCATCTCCTCCTGCTCTGACTGGGGACACAGTGTAACTACCTGTTTCAGCTTCTGATGCCATGAATTTTTTTTTTCAAGACAGGGTTTTTCTGTATAGCCCTGGCTGTCCTGGAACTCACTCTGTAGACCAGGCTGGTCACAAACTCAGAAATCCACCTGCCTCCCAAGTGCTGGGATTAAGGGCATGCACCACCACTGCCCTGCTTATGCAATGACATTTTTACACCAATGGACTGTACCCTCAAACTATAACCAAAAAGGTACAGTTTTTTTCCTTAAGTTGTTTTTGCTTGGCATGTTGAGTTGCAGCAGTCAGAATGTAATGTGTATATATGTGTATATATATATATATATAT